>NW_015186016.1:0-506 GCF_001447785.1 Gekko japonicus
TACAGTGGGGGCATTTTGGGGCCCAGCCCCCCGATTTCCTACCAAGCCCCCCCGACTTTTATCCAGCAAAACTGACACACGTCTGCACTTCCTACCACATGCTTTTGTTGTGTTGCAAGCTGCTCTTTGGATCGCCGCCACCTTTGAATGCCCAGGTTCCCACATGATGATGTGAATGGGCTGCAGGGCTACCGGACGGGACTGAATGGGGGCGAATACCTGCCTGCTCCAACTGGAGAGCATGAGTCTTTAAAATTTTATTTGATTTTTTAATTTTGTGACGTCAGTGCCCCCCGACTTATTTACAGGCACCCCCAAATTACAAAACCCTGGCTACGGGCCTGCTAGATTACCTCCTCCTTATGATGAATCCTCCAGATAGTACTGAACGAAGTGTTGTTTTCCTTATTGCCGTTTCACAGATCAGGGACCGAGACCCCTACTACCCAAAATGACGATCGGAAGTGACTCCCGTATACTAAAAGGCCCATCGCCATTATATAAAT
>NW_015186017.1:0-520 GCF_001447785.1 Gekko japonicus
CAATTCTTCCCTGTTCGTTAATATTAAGTCCAGCATGGCCGAGCCCCTTGTAGCTTCCTTCACCATTTGAAAAAGGAAGTTGTCAGCCAGACAGGACTGGAAGTTACGTGATTCTTGTCGCTTTGTTGAGCCTGTCCCCTAGCACACATCAGGGAAGTTGAAGTCTCCCATAATTATAAGGTTCTGATGTCTGGCTACTCTACCAATCTGTTCAAAAAGGGCAACATCCATTTCCTGTTCCTGGTCAGGCAGTCTGTAGCAGACTCCAATAACAATACCCTTTGTCCTACCTCCCCTTATTTCCACCCATATACTCTTCACGGGGCTGTCAACCACATTCTCCAGAACTTCCTGACAATCTAGCCCTCTTTTCACATACAACGCCACTCCACCTCCTCTACTTATATGACTTTCTTTTTTTGTTCATTTTCAGAAAGCAATACCTGGCTTCAGTTTATATATATTTGCTTCTCGATGTGTAGGTGTTTTTATATCATAGTATTATTGACCACTGAGGAAG
>NW_015186018.1:0-507 GCF_001447785.1 Gekko japonicus
TCCTTTTTGTTCTGTAATTTCAGGACACTTGTACACAAAACGCTTCATGCAGCTCAGTAAAAATGGAGAAATACCTGCCCCCCCCCCAGAGCTGTTTCCACATGGGAAAATAGTTTGGAGGAAGGCAGGGAACCTTCTTCCCCTTGAAGCAGCATTCCAAAACCATTTGTTCTCTGCTCTTCCCCCTCCCAAGTAATTCCCAGCAACACCTTTATGGCTGTGGGGAGTCCCTGGACCCAACTCTTTAAAAACACTAATGTGCATTTTGGCTGTAAATACATCTGCAGTTATTTTGAATCTGCTGTTCTGTTCTTTCGACTAGTTTTTCTTAGTGTGCTATTTAATGAATAGAATATGTTTAGTTATAAACCCAGGCTTGTCCGTGAGCCTTGTTGTTTTAAGATTAATACCAGCCTCAAGCAAGACTTTGACAATGTGGCATAGAAATATTCTAAATAGGTAAATGCCAGAGGTCCAGCGGTGACTATTAGCCACAAGGTATAGCTA
>NW_015186019.1:0-497 GCF_001447785.1 Gekko japonicus
GCTATTTGCTCCATAGGAATTTGACTCGCGTTTGCGCAATCACACTACGTGATCACACGCAACTGTGGGTGAATCGTTTTTTTGGGGGGTTGCCATGCGTTTCCGGTGCGTTTCAATGAGGGATCAATGACGCGCATCTCAGCAGTGAGTTCTCCCTGTGCAGTGTGCGATGATGCGCATGCCAAAACGGGGGGGGGGACAACGGCACGGAGTCGGGGTGGCCTGATGAGACCATCCCGACACCATGGGAGTGGGCTGGAGCGATCACACAGGGGAAAGTCCATCCGTGGCCCATAGCAACCCGTTTGCTACCGGACTTTCCCTAGTGTCTTTCTACCTCGCTTCTGCGGCAGATCAAAATGGGTTGCCGACGGATGCAGGACGCTTGGCAGATGTTCCCGTGCGATCGCGCCCTTAAAATCCACCTGGCATTCACGCCTATTTTCTGGCTAATTCTGCGTGTGACCACAGCCTCAGAGTGGTTTGCAATCCCTTTC
>NW_015186020.1:0-512 GCF_001447785.1 Gekko japonicus
ACTTGCCGTGAAAGCCCCTTTCTGGGGTCACCGTCTTGGATGGGAGACCACCAAGGAAGACTCTGCAGAGGAAGTCAGGGGCAAACCCCCCTCTGCTTCTCCCTGCGCCTTGCAAGCCCCTTGCTGGGGTCGTCATAAGTCTAAGCTAAGCAGGTTTGGTACTTGGATGGGAGACCACCAGGGAAGGCTCTGCAGAGGAAGGCAATGGAAGACCACCTCTTCTTCTCACTTGCCTCGAAAGCCCCTTGCTGGGGTCGCCATAAGTCAGCCGCAACTTGGCAGCTGTTATGTCTATGATCACTCTTATCAGAGGGAAGACAGCATAGTGTAGCCTGAACTAGTCAGATCCTGGAGGCCTGACCAGGTCGTTACTTGGATGGGAGTCCACCAAGGAAGGCTCTGCAGGGAAAGTCAAGGGCAAACCACCTCTGCTTCTCACCTGCCTTGAAAGCTTCTGGCTGAGGCCTCCATCAGTCAGTTGCGATTGGTTAAGACGCTGAATTGCAGGCTGT
>NW_015186021.1:0-514 GCF_001447785.1 Gekko japonicus
ATCTTCTTCCATTCCCATCCACGGTCAGATGCTATGGAAAACGAAGTCTAGCTAGGTAGCCCATGCAGCACAACCGGAGGTGTGCTGACGGCCCTCCAACACGGAAGAAAGCATGGACTTTCTGCCCTGAGAAAGAGGCAGAGAGGAATGCACACAGTACAGTCTTACTGTAAAAGTCCATAAACACAACCTGCCCGATTTCGTAGTGCAGATGCACTTGTACTGGGTAAAGAGCTCAGAGTCAGAGGGGTTGCACGGGACGTGTGAACCAAGTATCTGCCATTGCTAAATGCCATGGCCCAGATTCCTTCCTTGGGGATCAGATTGACGGACCTCTTCCTCGGCACAGACTCTAGAGCGACCCCAATAGCCCATGGCCCCTCCTTGTCCACCTCAACTACCCAGAAGTGATGCCCGGAGGTGAATCCTTGGTTACTCAGCAAGCAGCGACTGTAGCTGAATCTCCGAGTGCCAGGAAGGAGGCCTTGGATATCCTGTCCCCATCTCACGCTTT
>NW_015186022.1:0-516 GCF_001447785.1 Gekko japonicus
TGAGAAAGAAGGACAGTATCTGTTTCTCTCCCTTTTCTTATCTCAACTACCCTCCTCATCTGCACATATAAGCATTAACACACACACACACACAATCCCAGCTCTGATATGCAGGATAATTGATTATGCATCTTAATAGTATGGCATTTGCATTTTGTGTAGTATGATGTTTGGGATCCCTCTAGAAGGGTTGCTGGGGGGTATACAATACTGGATCCTTTCACTGTTTTGAAAACGGTAATAGACGCTACAAGGCCCCAATTCAGATTGGAGCTACACTGAGGGGAGCTTAAATGTACTCTCCCCATTTTTAGTTCTCAAAGGCAAATTCTGAGCAGCCCATCTTTATTTGTTTGAGGTTTGATAGTACAATGGGTGGCTTGATTTCAACTGATGAAAGTACACAGTGGGAGAAGAGTTAAATCCCTTTCTTGCCTTCCTCCCACATGTTCTCAATTTGAATTGGGATCCATCTGGTTTCTGTTAGCATTTTAAAATTACCTGGACAGCCCAGTC
>NW_015186023.1:0-503 GCF_001447785.1 Gekko japonicus
CTTCCTCTGCAGAGTCTTCTTTGGTTGTCCCTCTTCCAAGTTGCAAACCCACTTAGCTTCTGAGATCCGTCAAGATTGGGCTATACCATAATGCCTTCCCTCTATCACAAAATTCCTACGCTGTCTTTTTCTACTTTCATTATTGACCTTGGTCACTCACTGTTCAATTACAGGAAAATGATAATTATAATCAACAATCATTATTCATTCCATCTCAGAAGCAGCAATAATTCCATTTTGCTGAGTGATTCATCTTGTACAGTTAAGATCATCATCATTTCATGACATCACAACCATTCAGCCACTGGCTAGTGAAGGGATGCAAATAGGGATACTGAGCCGAATAAATACCCCCCAAAATACCTTATTGGTAATTTTTTTGGTATTAAGCCAAATACAGATCAGAGATTTGTATTTTGCTACCAAAATAGCCACACCTGAATAAAAGTCAATATTATTCTACTTTTTATTGGACACATCTAGAAGGCATTTAAAGAGACTGC
>NW_015186024.1:0-488 GCF_001447785.1 Gekko japonicus
CCTCTTCACAGCACAGTTGGATGCCCCCCACAAAAAAACATGTATACAAGATGTTGGATTAGAACAGAGACCTCACCCTGTCCCCAGCAGCCCCGTCCCTTGTTTCTTACCCAATAATGAAGCCAAACCCGGACCTGGAATGCTCTAGCTAGCCTGCCCGCATTAGCATGGAAGCGAAGGAGGGTCAGCCCTGGTTAGTATTTAGATGGGAGACCACCAAGGAAGTCAGAGGTCGCCACGCAGAGGCAGGCAGTGGCGAACACCTCTGAGCCTCTTGCCTTGAAAACCACATGCAGCTGCCCTAAGTCAGCTGGGACCTGACATCGCTGCATGCATAACCAAGCCCAAGAACACTTAAAAAACAAAATTGCAAGCTGAGATCTGTGGTTGAAGTTCTGTGCCGAAGGCGCCGCCCTCATTCACCAGAATAAAACAGATCAAGAACAAGGTCTCTTCAGCGGTGGCTCCTCAGTTGCAAGATTCCTACC
>NW_015186025.1:0-505 GCF_001447785.1 Gekko japonicus
CAGACAGACTAACAAGGCTACCCATCTTGCTCTTTCTCCGTGGAAGGTACCACGTTTAGCCGCACAGAATGGTGACCCATCAGCCTTGTGAAGGTATCTGAAGAAGTGAGCAGTGACTCATGGACGCGCCTACTCTGCCACAAATGTTGTTAAGGTCTTTCAGGTTCTACCAGACCTCTTGCTCTTTTCTGCTGCTACCCCATGGCTACCCATCTCCACGCATGCCCACAAATGCCTCTCACTCCCAGTGGCAACAGCACTTGTTCTTGTGCAAAACTATAATTCCAACCGATCACCGCAAATATTCTGAGGATGAAAGCAACTGCTTCAGAGACATGCAATGGTGCAAAGGCCCTGCATCCTATTGGTCCCCCCCCCCAAACACACACATACCTTTACAGACATTTTTGGACCCCAGCTATCCCACCCAAGAGCCCTTCATTGGGTATTCCAGGGACTGAACCTGAGAGTGCATGCATGTAAATCACACGCTCATCAAGATTCG
>NW_015186026.1:0-506 GCF_001447785.1 Gekko japonicus
ACCTCTAGGGATTTCCCAACCCAGAGCTGTCTGAGGATTCCGTAGGGCAGCTGGAAAAACTAGGGCCCTGAGGCAATCATTGACATGACTAGGCCGTGTCCAAAATTTGGGTAGGTTCAACTTCTGTGGCCAATTAGAGAAAGACTGACCAAAATGCCTTGCAGACACGTGTAAATTCTAGCTGGCAAGGAAGTGCATTATCAGTTTGGGAGCCCACGAGGGGGTCCACAAGTGGAACAATCACAAGTGGAACAATTAAACAGAACAATCTCCCCTGTCTGCTTGGAGGATGGTGAAGATGGCGGCTAAAACTAGAACCGCTTCACACCCCTTCTAACCTTCTGCCAAACAGTCAGTGAGCTTTGCCTCATTCTCATTTTGCTCACTAGTAAGTTCCTGCCTCTTTGTTGGGAGGGGGTTCTGTTCTGCAAGATTTTTGCTTCCTCTAGTCGTTGATTCAATATCACACAAAAATTGATGTCCGGCATAAAAACCTACAGTTTAAA
>NW_015186027.1:0-505 GCF_001447785.1 Gekko japonicus
GTTCTTACTAAAGGCTTGCACGGGGCTGCCTGTACCCTTATTTAATATAGCAAACTGTGGGGCCTCCCCTCTAGCACCCACATTTTCTAATGGACCGCTGGAGCAGATCTTGTTTGCTGCATATTCCTGTAGCTCTGACCAGAGGTGCCACTTAGGAAGTATCCTTGGTGTTTTCAGTCTCACAAACCTCTCTCCCCTCCGTGAACATTATGGAAATATTTTTTTAAAAAAACACTACAAGTCCTCTTAAAATGCATGCGGCTTTACCCTTCTTGTACAAGACAGGAATGGGCTGGACTAGTTATGACTATGCCTTATTACACCCTTCTCCCTCCAGCCACAACCTGTATTAGCATAATCACTGAACTGCAACCTAACTATGGACAGAGCAGAAAAGGGAACTGAGGCAGGAAGTACAACAGACAAGGGCACAGAACAAGTCTGCCTTTCCTGTTCACCGAATATATGCATTGGAGAGATCCTCATGGATCCTCAGGGTTTTTTA
>NW_015186028.1:0-515 GCF_001447785.1 Gekko japonicus
AGAATTAAAGAATAAAACCAAAAACTTATCAATTGAAGAGCACGCCATAAACACACATCCAAGTTCAGAAAATAACGGCAGTAGCTTATAGAGACTGAGAGGGGAACTTATTTTATGGGACTATAGTTACCTATCCAAGGAAGAGAGATCGGGGGAGGAATAATCCGCTCAGATAAGAATCCCCCAACTTTGTGTTGGGAGTGTACATTCAGTGGACTTCCAGATAATGCATTTTCTACTGGACGGAGAGGGGCTGGTTATATCTTATGGAGTTCCAAAGGACCTGCAAGATGGAGCTCTTCCACCAGGCTTTCAACTAGGAGCGGCCCCCACTACTACCAACGAGCCGGCCCATAGTGCTAACATCTGGCTGCTACCACTGTGCTCAGGAAGATCAGTGAGTGGCATCTGTCTGGTTGTATGGCATTCCAGCATGCCATCCTATGTATTTAGTGTATTAGCACTTTATGAGATTCTTGTTTTATTGCTATTGCATTTTAAATTGTTTTTATGTG
>NW_015186029.1:0-487 GCF_001447785.1 Gekko japonicus
TATAGCACTTCTTATATTCATAACATCACGTGATTAACACATGGATTGACTAGAAAACCCAGAGTGATAATATCAATAGTGGTTTATATATGCACAAACATGTTTTTATAAATAGTAGGGACGTGCACTCAGATAGACCCTGTCCATAAATATACCTGAAAAATACTTTATCAGTATTTTGGGGGAATATTGGGGATCCAGTTACAAATTAGAGAATAAAAACATCCCTGCTGGATCAGACCAGTGGTCCATCTGGCTCAGCATCCTGTCTCACACAGTGGCCAACCAGTTCTGGAGGTCCAACAACATAAAATAGAGGGCGAGGCTTTCCCCTGATGTTGCCTCCTGGGCACTGGTTTTCCTCTGAACATGGAGATTCCACTTTCATTACCATGGCTAGTAGCCATGAATAGACCTATCCTCCATTAATCTGTCTAATCCCCTCTCAGCCTTGTCTTTGTCTGTGGCCATCACTACATCCCCTGGC
>NW_015186030.1:0-554 GCF_001447785.1 Gekko japonicus
CAGGGCCATGTCAGAAAGGAAGGCTGACATTCTCACTGCTTATGGCATTTGAAGGTGCCAAACATCCTACTTATAGCAGGAGCGCACACCTTTCCGCATTGGGCCGCCACTCCGGATTTTCTCAGAGTTCGAGTCGAGGTAATTTAAGTCCATGGCAAAACGGCATCCAAATAACCCCGGGGGCAACAGCAGGCTGAAACCGGGCTGACCACTGAAGGGAGGGAATGTATTGCAGAGTGGGGCGAGGGTGGGGAACTGGATTAAAAAGGTTGAACTCAGTTTTAGCACTGAATTGGGGGGGGGGGAGAACTGGATCAAAATGAAGGTTGGATTCGATTTCAGAGAGACCTCACATGGGACAGATAAACTTTTTACAGTTCCACAGGGCCCGTAAAACGGAGCTGTTCCGCCAGGCTTTTCACTGAGGTGGCGGACATTCAACCCTTCTGGCCTCCCCTGTCCATCGCCCTTTCCCAATGCCCTGCTGCTTTGGGTACTATTGGGGCACTGGAGTTTCCTGAGGTCCCTATTTCTGCCTGACACGAGGCATGGGT
>NW_015186031.1:0-515 GCF_001447785.1 Gekko japonicus
GAAAAGAGGAAAACCCAACAGGAAATGGATTGACTCCATCAAGAAAACTACGGCCCCCAGTTTGCAAGAACCAAGAACGGCTGCTAACGAGAGGACATGTGAAGGGTCGTTAATTCATGTGGTGGGAAGTGCCATCAAGTCACAGCTGACCTATGGCGACCCTGTCTAGTTTTCAAGGCAAGAGACTTTCAGAGATGGGTTGCTGTTGCCTGCTTCTGCGTCATGACCCTGGTATTCCTTGGAGGTCTCCCATCCAAATATCTGCCAGGGCCAACCCTCTTTTGTTTCCAAGACCTGACAAGATAAGGCTAGTTTGGGCTATCCATAAATTCACAGGGTCACCCATAAGCTGGAAGTGATGTGACAGCACATCACACACCCACACGGTCAGTTTATGAAACCACAGGCGTTTCTT
Source organism: Gekko japonicus (assembly GCF_001447785.1). Lineage (NCBI taxonomy): Eukaryota > Metazoa > Chordata > Lepidosauria > Squamata > Gekkonidae > Gekko > Gekko japonicus. The sequence goes on from NW_015186031.1 coordinate 416, forward strand.
TCAGTCTTGACTTGCCACAACGAATGCTAGCTCTAAAGCTGGAGGAGGAGATTGGAGGAGGAGGAGATCGAATTTCTACCCCGGCCTTCACTACCCAAAG
>NW_015186032.1:0-506 GCF_001447785.1 Gekko japonicus
TCATATATATGGCATCTTAGAATGATAATTCTTCTATTTTTTCTCTCCAGAAAATTGATTTGGTATTTCAGCAGCCTAAGGGAATTTTCATTACTGTGGCCCAATCTCTGCATCTTTATAATACAGCAATACACATTGATATGCAAGTAGATTTGCATGCCCCCACCTTATGTATCTTGCCAATTAATAGAGTTTACTGCAGAGAGGGAAACAGGAATGGCACTGCTAAGGGAGTTAAATAGTGTGATTATATAAGAATGGTGGAAGGTACATCAGACAAAGTAACTGAGACCCAGTGAAATATAGTGGTGACCAGGATGCAGGTCCCCCATTATGAAGAATGGTGGGATATAATGAAATAATTTTTTTTTAAGTATCATTAAATAATTAAGTCACAGCTGACTTATGGCAACCCTGTACGGTTTTCAAGGCAAGAGACGTTCAGACGTTGTCTGCCTCTGCATCATGATGACCATGGTATTCCTTGGAGGTCTGCCACCCAAATA
>NW_015186033.1:0-502 GCF_001447785.1 Gekko japonicus
CCTTCAGTCTGTGGTCCCCTTTCTTTGTTACTTTGTTAAATATAGACTGTGGACTCATGTTGAGGGCGTGCCCGCTTGTGTCGTCCAGCACACTCCAGGCACTTTTAAAGGCAATGACGCTCCAACACTTGCCATTTCCTCTTCTGTCCAGGGTCTGTGATAATACGTGCCTCCAACATGATTGACAAACAGTAGGATCTAGCCTCCCCTAAAATTGAACAGTAGAAAAGAGCAAGAGTCCCAGAAGCACCTTAAAGAATAACAAAATATGTGGCAGGGGAGGAGCTTTTGTGAGTCACTGCTCACTTCTTCAGATATTTCTTCTTCAGTTATCTGAAGAAGTGAGCAGTGGCCAATGCTCCCTCTAAGCTGTGGAGTCTTGTGAGCAACAATTCTACTTTGTGAGCTCCTGGCATTACAGTTCTAACCAAGCAATGTGGCTACTGCATAAGTTAGTTTGCTCTGGAGAACTTCTTCCTGAGCTCAGACAAAGATGTGTGAG
>NW_015186034.1:0-504 GCF_001447785.1 Gekko japonicus
TGTGTTTAAGACCAAAAACGTTTTATTCCTGGTATAAGTTTTTGCGGGCAAACACACTTCTTCAGAGAGGGCGGGAGAGATCCCCCTTTCCATTTCTAACAGATTGGGAGGGGGGAACCTAACCGCACAGCTTGCATTCCTTATTAGTGAAAGGGAGCAAGAGTACAGCAGCACCTTAATGACTAACAAAATTTGTGGCAGGGCTTCCATGAATCACTGCTCACTTCTTCAGATATAGCTGGAATGTGAGTCCATCTATCCTTATATCTTCGAGAGTGAAGTGATTTCAGATGCCAAATGACAATAGAAGAAACCTAGGTCTCAGTTCAATCCAGGAGTTTGCATTGTCTTGAGCAATTCAGCAGTCTCTCTTTCTAAACTTCCTTTGAAATTCCTTTGTAAGAGAACTGCTACTCTTTGGTCAGCAACTGAATGCCCTGGAAGGTTAAAATGTTCCCCCACTGGTTTTTTTTCAATTATGTGTTTTCTAATAGTAGTAGAAAG
>NW_015186035.1:0-492 GCF_001447785.1 Gekko japonicus
GTGGCAGGCAAATGCGGAAAGGACCTAAGCCGAGTCCACAAGGAAAAGGAGGGGGGAATTACTTACTTTCATACTTTAGCAGAATAAACAGAAAGCATGGTGGGGTCAGAGGGGAGGAGCCAATCCTTTTTGGAGAGCCGTTCACTTGCTCAATTCATGTTGCTTCATGTACAGGAAATGTTGCCTTGCTAGAGGCAAAAGACTTGCCTTGGCATCCCCGCTAGGAGAGAAGGCGCTTACGTTGCAGCTCCAAAAATGCTTTTCTGGGAGTAAGCCCCATTGAATCGAATGGGGCTTACTTCTGAGAAAACTTGCTTAGGGTTGCTCCCTTTGTCACGCACACTCTGGCAGCTGAGATTTGAGACCCACAAAGAGTTAACTCCCTGGTGGTGGCAGTTCTCCCCAAGGGCAGAGGGTCCGAGAGTGTTCAACATTATGCATAAAACCTTTCTAAATGCACACACCCCACAGTAGATCCTGGACATTTTCACA
>NW_015186036.1:0-499 GCF_001447785.1 Gekko japonicus
AGCCGCGCTTTGGCCGTGCCTTTCCCCCCGCGTGACCGGGGCCATAGTCTCACCCCATGAGACTAAACCAATGCACACAAATATCAGAGGGAGGGGATGGACTGTTCCATTTTAGTCAATAAATACCCCACAAACTGAATTGTAGGGGAGGCATCAAAAGATAGAATGTCATCTAAGGTTCTTCCCGCATTTGCCTGCCACTCCGGATATTCTCAGCCCACTTCAGCACTGTCATTTTTGTCACTCCTTTGCCCCTATTGCTTCAGGGTCCGGAGGCCCCCCCCCCATGTGTATTGCTCTCTCTAGTAGTCCCAGAGGGAGCAAAACATATGTGGGAAGGGGGGGGGGACCCAAAGCAATAGGGACAAACGAGTGACAAAAATGACAGTGCTGAAATGGCCAGTGTTTGAGTTGAGGAGATTTAAGTCCATGGCAAAACAGCATACAAAAAAACCCCCGGGGCAACTGCGGGCTGAAACTGGGCTGACCACTGGAGGGA
>NW_015186037.1:0-505 GCF_001447785.1 Gekko japonicus
GGCCGGTAAGATCAATGGATGGCAGCAAAATAGCACGTAAATGCAAGAGTCAACAAAAAGATGCAAGAATGAAGCCAGAGTCCAGCAGTACCCTGAAGACAAACCAAGCTCAACTCTGTGTGCTAGACTCCAGCTTCATCCTCATAGCTCCTTGTTAACTCTTGCATTTACGTGCTGATTTGCTGCTATCCTTTGATCTTACCAGCCACCTGACCCCATTTCAGCTCTGCACGTGCATCTTGGCTCTGAGTGGCCACTCCTAACGGCTGCCCCCCCTCTTTTTTCCTGTAAGTTACCCTTGAGGAGATCATATTCCATTTGTCTGAAGGCGTGTGCGTGGCTCACGAAAGCTTACACGTTGAATAAAACTTTGTTGGTCTCAAAGGTGCCACTGGACACAAACTTTGTTCTCCTGCTTCAGACCAACATGGCTACCCCCACCTGAATTTTTCATCGCCAATGCCAATTTATCCATGCCTACCACCAGGGGTCATTTCCTGCAGGA
>NW_015186038.1:0-504 GCF_001447785.1 Gekko japonicus
CAGGAGGCAACATTAGGGGAAGTCCTTGGCTTTGATGCGCTATTTGTTAGCCCTTCGGGGTAACTAGTTGGCCAATGTATGAGACAGGATGCTGTACGGGACGGACCACTGGTCTGATCCAGCAAGATTCTTCTTATGTTCTTAAGCCCCATTGAACAGATTTAAGGATGATTCTGAGTAGATTAGTTTAGGATTGCTCCCTTAAAGTTTCTTATTTTAGTTCTACCTTGCTTATTCAGTCAATGGCATTGAGTATCATGATTTTCTTCTCAGGACACAGCTTGTGATTTGTCCCCAACTCCCCCCTCCATTGCCCTATCGCACAAATGCAGGCACACATTCACACAAGCTACCTCCTTTACTCCTTCCTATCCTTACCCAGCTCCATTCTGGTATGAAGATTTTCTGCTTCATATGCTAGCAAGACTGCTAGTAGACAAAGACTACATTTTACTTGAAAGTTACATCTCCCAGCGAATGTGATGCTTCCCAGTAAGTATGCAT
>NW_015186039.1:0-493 GCF_001447785.1 Gekko japonicus
CTCAGCTTAGAGGGAACACTTGTTGCCATGCTGACTGAGTTGCTGGGATGTATTCGGAATCTGGGCCTACCGCCTAGGACCTGTTTGACCTCTTGGCCGGCCTGGGTTCTCAACTTTGACATTTTAAGAAACACTGGAGAGAACGGGTGAAATGCTTACTGTGTGTAGCGGCAAGAGGCCCATGCCACCTTCTCACTCTGGCCAATGAGCGATGTCTTGGCTGTGATTGACGGGTATGGGAAGCCGCAGGGCGTTCTTTGCTTCCCAGTTGATATGAGATTCTGAGCTTGCCTTAGATGAGGGTCTTCATCTGCAGTCGGTAGTTCCAGTTCTGCTTTCCGCTGCCTCGCATCAACGGCCTTCTGAAAATAAGTAAGTAAACTATCTCCTCTCCTTGCCTTTTTTTTTTGGGGGGGGTATGTTTTCAGATTAATCCAATAAACAGCAGTCAAGTAATAAGAAACGTAAAAGAGCAGGAAAACAAAGTTCGAAC
>NW_015186040.1:0-500 GCF_001447785.1 Gekko japonicus
TTCTCTTTCACTTCTCTTTGATTTCTCTTCATAGGGAAGCAGGGGCCAGGGCTTATCCTATCACCACCTTTGTGGGTTCTGGGGCTGAGGACATCAGGGCAGTCACGAGGCTCCTGGTCTGCTGGTTGCATGCCCCAGTGTTGAGGGCAGGGTCCCATGGTGATGGGCGTGTACAGGATTAACCCACTCAGTCCAGTCCAGGAATGCAAGGGAATCCAGTATTTCAGCACATTAAACAACAAACCACGAGATAGTCTATACCCTCTCTGGTCTTCACAACAGTTTTGCCACCATAATCTCTTCACAAGAGTCCCTGCCTTGCCTAAGGGAAGAGATTCAACCCCTTCGTTGGCAGCTCTACTCAGAGGTGCACGCGTTACTCTTACAATATGGTAGCTTTAGGTGGTCAGCGTTAGACACAAGATTTAGCCTTGGAGTTCAATTACACCCTCAGACAACTACAAATAAATACAAAGATCTTTATTCAGTACAGAGCATAG
>NW_015186041.1:0-489 GCF_001447785.1 Gekko japonicus
CAGTTCCAAGGCAATGAGGGGTCCAAGGCCACCCGAGAGCAGACTCGCTCATCATAACGCAGCCAAGCAGCCCCAGAGTATTCCTGATATGCCCTGTGTATGAGGTCCTGATACTCTACCAGTGCTGCCCCCGGCCTGGGTAAACCTGCATCGCCACACCCATGTAAATAGTGTAAGCTGACAGCCAGTTGTCAAAGTTCTTGAGAATCTGCATGCACTTGATTTCCTCAAGCTCCCTGGAGTCATCCCTCACACTCGCCTTTACCTCCACATCCCAAAAGAAGAGTGTGAACATATCCACATACTTCCCTAGGGGGAGTGACCTCTCCATATAAACATGGGGAAGGTTCATGGCCAGGTTATGTGATGTTCTGCCCCACTAAGGGGCCCACCCAACATCCCCCTAATGGCACACCTGGCCCTGTTGTGACCTCCAGGGCTTTCCCTTCTTGACCTGCTAGGTCTTGCCCCACACTGCAGGCTGTGGGC
>NW_015186042.1:0-500 GCF_001447785.1 Gekko japonicus
TTTCCAACACAAACTGTAAGCCCCGCCAGGTGCAAGAGCATAGGGGATCTTATTTCTGTTCATCCTTATTCTGCCATGTTTTGTTTTATCACTTTTATTGCTTTATGAATCTTATGTTGTAAGCCGCCCTAAGCCCACTCGTGGGATGGGGGGGGAGGAGGAGAAGAAAAAGGAGGAGGAGGAGAAAAAGGGGGAGTAGAAGGAGAAGAAGGAGGAGGAGAAGAAGGAGGAGGAGGAGGAGAAGAAAAAGGAGAAGGAGAATTCAAAGCCACAGCAACTGGTGAGGGAGACAAGACAGCCCGTGGCAGAGGCCAGCCAGGCCAACGCAGGTGAGAAAACACCACTGGGTCCAGGTGCCTTGCGAGACCCAACACGGTTGTGCTGGCAGCACCCTCTGAACTCCGCACAGCTGACTCCGCACAGCTGACTCCACCAGCCCAGCCCAGAAGGCTTCAGAGAGGCCCTGCCCACGATGAATCATCATCCCCATCAAGTTTGCC
>NW_015186043.1:0-493 GCF_001447785.1 Gekko japonicus
ACTTAAATGCCTTTGGCATTCACTGGCCATAGGACAGAGTTGCATCACAGCTTGGAGAATTAATTTAAAGGGACTGTGTCCCTTAAGTGCTTTTTCCCCTACAATGAAACAATGAAGGATGGGGGCACCTTCTTCTGGGGCCCACAAAATTGGACTCCCATAGTGAGCTGAAAAAATTCGGCAATCCACAATATTTCCTGAATCTCAATACCATACCAATACTGGAATTCCGGGAATATTGGGAAATGCCAATATTTTTCAGGTTCAATATACCTGAACCCAACTAATACTGATCCTTTTTTTTTTGTACATACCTCTAGTGCCTACATCCATTAGAAGAGGCATGTGGCTGTTACGTCAAAACAGGGAATGGGGGATAGCCAGAAACTTAGAGTTTCTGGGAGGAACTTGGCTTCTGATGTTACATGCTCCACACTTCCCCTGAAGAGTTGGAAATTCCAAGATAGCCCTACTGGTTTCTCTACAAGGAGGT
>NW_015186044.1:0-492 GCF_001447785.1 Gekko japonicus
AGAATATCATATTTCTTGATTCATTAGCTCGGTTATCTCATCATTCCATTTTCGCTTGTCTGCATTAAGCAGGCCTTTAAGACTAAATTCCCAGCTTGTTTGCATACTTTTTTTAAAAATAGGGATGATTATAATGTTATTATTTTCTGGTGGTGGGTCATCTTTAAACAAATTTGCAGTTACCTGCATTTTTTCCCCTTAACATTCTGCATAATGATGCCAGCACAAATGGATTTAGTACCTTCTCATTATTTTTCTTGCAGTTTTGCAGTCCCTCCCCGGGGGGGGCAGAACTTGTGTGTTCAAAATACGTCAGGATTCAGTTTGGCAATAAATCATCTCCTGCACCTGGTAGTTTTCTGTCTTGTGCATCTTCTTGCTGTGTGGTGGGACCCACCGCAGTTGGTATCAGCCATGAGCTGGTGGCAGCATACGGGAATTGTGTAGTTCTTGTTTGAGCTGTTGTGTGAACATAAGAATATAAGAGAAGCC
>NW_015186045.1:0-510 GCF_001447785.1 Gekko japonicus
AAAATTGTTTGAGTAATGGAAAAAAGGCAGAACTGGTGCATGTGTTGGTGGAAGCATCATCCATTTCAGGGTTTAAAGACGGAAGGACACCTAATGTAGATTCCTTGATCTCTGCCAACTAACAGATGTTTTGTTTCAGACTCTGCTGTTTTGTTTGGATTCTTTAGTATTGTAATGGCATGAGTTCAGTTTCAGTATTGAATTCACATAACGTTTTAGTTGGTTTTAGTTGTAATACCATTTTGCCTTAACTTTTTTCTTCCCTACCAACTGGGATTAAATTCTCACCTAACTGATCGTTTCTCATATTTCATACTTCTCTCATATCTCATACTTCTCTCAGCTTTTTTCTATTCTAGGTAGTGAAAGGCACAGCACATTTCAGTTCCAGCGCTAAAAGACTGTGAGCTAGCTCACACTGACTCAGCTTAGAGGGAACACTGGTTGTAATATCATTTTGCCTCAACCTTTTTGCTTCCCGACCAACTGGGATTAAATTCTCACCTAACT
>NW_015186046.1:0-497 GCF_001447785.1 Gekko japonicus
ATATAGCTTTACTAGTGCTTTACTAATATACCTATTCAAACATTCTCATCATCTTTTGAACAAGAGATATATATTTAAGAAACCATATCATTGATGTTAACACAATTAACTTACATAGCATTTCATTTCTTATTACTTATTCAAATTCATTTTATATTTTAGAAATAAAGAACCTATGTTACCTCTCGATCACCCATCTACAACAACATTTAAGTATCTCTTATATTTCCATTCAAATTAACTTTTAAACATTTTATTAGTTCTTTTAATTAGAAAGAGACCTACCTCTGCCACTAATCTAATATAACAATTTTCCCCCTCAATCCAACAGTAAAGAAAGAAAACAATTCAAAGAAATATCTAACTAAAATACAAATATTTCTACTTTAATTAACCTGCGCAATTCCTTATGTCCTCCCCCTCATCAATGCTAACAAATACCCATTGAAAAAATAAGTTACAACAGCGACCCATTCCTATACTCAAATCCATCCATA
>NW_015186047.1:0-493 GCF_001447785.1 Gekko japonicus
TAAGGGATCACTGTCACAATCAAGAGATCAATACAAAGTGAAATGCACAGAACGGGACGAACTTCTCAAGATGTACAGAACGGGATGAACTTACTGTCCATAGTGAAATAATAATGGTTGGTGATAAGAGCTGTTAGAAGCCTTCCTGAATGTTTGGATACCTTAGTGGTGAATTAGACTGTGAAAGGACCACTGGAAATTGAAGTTTGATAAAGATTGTTCTCGAAACGAACAGCAAAACTCGAGAAGTTCGTCCCGTTCTGTACATCTTGTCGACACTCTGGTGTCTGGATGATGTCCACCTGTTGAAATACAAGAATTCTAAACAACATGGAAGTTGGATTTCAGCATTAATTTCTTTGTGTGAACTTATGCAGCATTTCACTTTGTATTGATGTCATATGTGTTGCTGTGCCCTTAGTTTCTGTTACAATCCAGAGATCTTCTGCATGTGCTCAGAGGCACTATTGTTTTAAGTCCCAAAATGAGGGAG
>NW_015186048.1:0-493 GCF_001447785.1 Gekko japonicus
TATATCTAACAGCTTAAGGGTTAGAATCCAAGTAGGTTACATACAGGACGTTAACTCAGACCATATTTTCATCGCAGAGAACAGAAACTTAGCCACAAATTCTTTAGGTCAATCTCAACTGGTACTTGTACTGAGTGATCTTTGAAGAAATTGATCATTCTTCACAAAACCTTGTAGTCTAGTGGTTAATGCACTGCTTTAAAAAAGACTAAAAGATTTTTGGTTGCCATGTGCCTGTTTTGCCATCCACGAGCAGGATAATATTCAATAGCACTAGAGCTCTTGAGCAACTGAAATGCAAGAAAAAGACCATAGCAATCGCTTGCAACTAAGTCAAACATCATGTTTCCACTTGAGTTTCTGCTTGTTCACAATCTTGTACAACCAATTTCTGAACACTGTAATATTCAGGGAGAAAAGTGCTAGGTGTTATCTCATGGAAGTGGAACTGTACTACGTCTGTTTGTTTCTGCTTACAATTTGCTGCATCCAG
>NW_015186049.1:0-496 GCF_001447785.1 Gekko japonicus
AGCTCCAACCAGGTGGCCTGCCCGGACAAACCCAGACAATCCTCTCCATGGTCCCTCCAGATGGTCTGCCAGACAAGTTCAGGCACGCCTCCTTATGTCCAGACATAACCAACATGTTTAATTCTGGGTGTAAGGTTTCATGTGCATGCACACTTCTTCAGATGCCTGCACACAAACGTTTATACCCAGAATTAAACTTTGTTGGTCTTAAAGCTGCCACTGGACTCAAACTTTCTTCTGTTGCATCAGACCAACACGGCTACCCACCTGAATCTATCTTCTGGGGACCTTAAGATAGTAATGGAGACTCAGGGAGCAGTCCTAAACAGGTCTCCTTAGACAAAATTCCCATCACGAACTTTACTCCCAGGAAAGTGTTCTTAGGACTGCAGCCTTCATTAGATAAGAACCACACCTTATTTTAAGTCTTGGCTTGCACCAAACTAAAGTGAAGCAGACCTATGTTGGCAGAGATTAATTTTAGAAAACGCAATAA
>NW_015186050.1:0-488 GCF_001447785.1 Gekko japonicus
AATAAGTAAGAAGGCAAAAAGAGATTTTGAGGACCAAGGTGCTTAAAGGATCAAACATTTTTTTAAAAATATATCCGAAGCAGGAAACTCACCAGAAAAGCAGTGGGGCTTTTGGATAACAAAGGAATCAAGATATTGCTAAAGAAAGATGGGGAGATGGCAGAGAAGCTCAATTACTTTTTTGCTTCTGTGTTCAGTACAGGGCATGTACCCTGTGGAAAGTACAGGGCATGTACCCATACCACAGCCTCTATTTTCAGGAAGGAAGAACTGAGCCAAATTGAGGTGACCAGAGATGAAGTTCTAGACCTAATGGGGAAATTAAAAACCAATAACTGATGGCATATACCCAAGAGTTCTTAAGGAACTCAGATGTGAGCTAGTTGATCTACTAACCCGTATATGTAACCTATCACTAAATTCAGCCACTATACAGAAGACTGGAGAGTAACAACTGTGACACCAGTTTTTAAAAATGGATCCAGAGG
>NW_015186051.1:0-611 GCF_001447785.1 Gekko japonicus
GGGAAAATTGAGCTTTTTAAAACAAAAAAAACATTTTCAACATGCAAACAGACCAGGAAGATATCTTGTGTACTGTCTACCAATGCTCCCTCTAAGCTATGGAGTCTCGTGAGCAAAAATTCTACTTTGTGAGCTGTTGGCATTAAAGTTGTGAGCGAGCAACTTGGCTACGGCATAAATTGGTTTGCTCTGGAGCCACCCCTTCCTGAGCGAAGACAAAAATGTGTGAGCTGGAGGCTAAAAAACTGTGAGCTAGCTCACACTAACTCATCTTAGAGGGAACGCTGCTGTCTACGTAAAGAAACTGAAAGGAGAAAAATAACGTGTACGGGGGGGGAGACGGAGATGGAATTACCTATGCAGAGAAAGAAATCCAAGAACAATTTGAACTTTCCCCCCCCAAAAAAACCCTCTACAACTGGGATGTTTCAACAGTAAATGGAATGGACGAATATAATAAAGAAGCCTTAACTTGTAAATTTTCAAATGAAGATAGAGAAGTGAAGCCTTCCTTGGTGCCAACCGAAAGTTCTCAGAAAGTGGGTGGGGCTAAGGGTTGCTCCTGCCCAGGAGAGGCTGCTGGTTTGTGACTGAAGGTTTGATTGGCTGTG
>NW_015186052.1:0-490 GCF_001447785.1 Gekko japonicus
ATCTGTATGTGCATGTATATTCACATGTTCACCATATTCAGTGGGTTGGATCCAGAGCAGTATTTCCATAGGCTGGGGGACTTCTGCCCATTCGGGGACCAGACATAGGGTTTCAGGGTCAGTTTGAACTGCTGAGGGATGAAGCAGCCAAGAAAGTCACACTCCCATGAGCTGAAGTCCTCATGCTCACAGAAACACTTTTGTATCTAGCCTGCTAGTTCCTTTAATTGCTGTGCATCACCTGAGGTAGAAAGACTAGCCTTGTCTTTCATGTTCAATTAATAGTTGTATATTAAATCAAGGCTTGAGAAATTCCAGTCACCAGGGTGCCTAGATGCTTCATTGTGGTGCCTGGTGGTTTCATCAGTTATTTTATTTTGTATTTCAGCAATCCTCAGACCAAGAACAAAGCTTATTTATCATTTCATATCAGAATATGTATTGTGTATGACTTAAAAATGCATGTGTATGAAGTTTCTTATCATTGCTT
>NW_015186053.1:0-495 GCF_001447785.1 Gekko japonicus
GGGGCTACCGAAGAGTAAAAGGCAGCGCCACTGGCAACACCGTCTTTGTGGGTACCGCAACCTCAGCTCCTTCTCCTGGTGAGAAGAAGTCCCTCCCCTGGCCTAGGAAAGCCACTTGCATCAGGCTTCAGCCTCACATTTTGCAAACAGAACCTCTTTTTTCTACCTGACTTTGCCAGGTAAGATAGAGTTCACATGGCAGGAAGTGATGATTGGCTTCGAAAGCTCCCTCCTCATGTTCCCCATCAACCTGATCATCGTGCAGATCTTCAGGAATATCCGCCCACGGCCTAACAGAGAGAAGAAGCCAGGGAAAAGTGGGCGTGTGTCCCCAAGTCTACCTACTCCTCCCCATCAGGCTACCCAGAGCATGTCACTGACGCCTGAGGCTGTCATCAAGGTAAGTTCCACTAACTGGACTGGCACAATTTATTAAAAACAAACTAACAGGTGCCCTATTGTTGTTGAAATGCAGAAATACAAACAGCACCTTAA
>NW_015186054.1:0-495 GCF_001447785.1 Gekko japonicus
GTCTTCAGCCCACGGACCAGGACCCTCAGATGGGTTGGAGAGTACCACCATTTTTCTACTACCATTTGGGAGGCTCTGTGGCTGCTGCATGTGCATACAGAGCATGCCACGGCTCCTCACTGTCACTGCACACCCACGGAGAGGAGCTGCAGGGTGAAATCCCACTGGCTGATTGTGGGTTTGACTCTTGGCTGGTTCGTCACTATGGTGTCCCTCCTGGTGTTTGGCTTCCGTTTCCTGTTCCCTGGTCGTGGCCCTGACACCAGTGAGATCATCACTCTGGCTCCCCCTCTTCCTGTCACGTGACTGTTGTCCGAAGACTTCCTGCCACACGCCTGCGACTCCAGCGGGGGCCATCCCCGCTAGGTTCCAGGTCTGCAAAGCCTGAAGGCCACTGGAACAGACATGGCTGAGTCCTGGCTGGATCAGTGGGTGGAGCCTGGATCAAAGGAAGCTTCAGAAGTGAGCTGCAGGTCTGAGGCCCACTCCTAGCCT
>NW_015186055.1:0-490 GCF_001447785.1 Gekko japonicus
TTCTCTCCTGCAACAGGGCTGCTGCCACCGTAAAGCAGGGCTTTTTTTGTAATGTGCGACCGAACACAAAGCATGCATGCGTTTCCGGGAGGAGGAGGGGAAATGTGCAGTTCTGAAAGAACATTTGTGCAGGTTTAATATTCAAGTCATGCAAGGGTTGTATTATGTTAGCTAGTATAAAACATGACAATAGGAAAAGTAAAGCAAGTACTCTGGTTTGCAGACCTTTTTGGTATGGTGACCCACAAGTCCAAACTTTTGTACGGTGACCAATTTAGATCTGGCCCATGGGTTTTTGGTGCCCCAGGCAAATGATGACCAGTGTTCCCTCTAAGCTGGGTTAGTGTGAGCCAGCTCACAGTTTTTTAGCCTCTGGCTCACACATTTTGTTCTTAGCCAGGGCCGGCCCCAGGTATTTTTGCACACTAGGCGAGGCTCCCTTCTGCCGCCCCCCGTGCGCTCACCAATTTTCAAACATCTTGAAAAATCC
>NW_015186056.1:0-497 GCF_001447785.1 Gekko japonicus
TCCTGCTAATTCAGAGGGCCATTGTTTCAATGCTGTGGAAAGAGACAGAGATGCCTGGCTTAGCGTTACGCCTATCCAAATTTTTCTGAGTTAATGCGGAGCCAAATACCACCACTTCACAGGAGGACAAAGGAGTCCAGGAGACCAGCCAAAACAACTGCATTTAAGCGCAGGGTTCAGTCAGCGGGGATAGTCGCTTAGGCAAAGTGCGCGACAGGTGAAGTCCAAAGCATGAAACAAGGGCTGTTCTGGTGACTGTGTGTGTTGTTTACTTCAATTATGGTGTGCTTTTCTGCTTGAGACTCAAGGCAGGTCACAAAATCAAACAGTCGTTGTATACAGACATCCACCCCTGACCAGGATGCCCCAGGCTAACCTGATCTCGTCAGATCTCTGAAGCTAAGCAGGGTCGGCCTTGGTTAGTACTTGGGTGGGAGACCCACCGAGGAAGTCCAGTGTTGCTCTGCTGAGGCAGGCCATGGCAGACCACCCCTGAA
>NW_015186057.1:0-495 GCF_001447785.1 Gekko japonicus
CGCCTCTGGTCTCCTGTTACCAGAAATCAGTATCCACACAGAAAACAGACCTTGGCTGTTAGATATATCGATATTTCTTTACTCAACTGGTAATGAAACTGCAGGATTCACTGCCAGTGGATATCCTGCTGGCCCTGAGCATAAGTGGCTTTCGAAGCAGAACAGATTCATGGAGGAAAAATCCATCAGTGGACATAAGCCGTTAGTGACTAAGGGGAACCTCCATATTCAGAGGCAGCAAATCTCTGAAAGCCAGTGATGGGAGGCAAGGTGAAGGGAATGGCCTCAGCCTCTCTGCCCTGCTGTCGGGCGTCCACGGGGACTGGCTGGCTGCTGTGAGAAACAGAGGCACTGCGCGGGAGGCCCTGCGCGAAGTGGACCATTGGCCTGACCCAGCAGGATTCTTCTTAGGTCCTTCATGAAAAGTCATGTATGTGCGTTAACAGAGCCATCAATCACTTGAGCCACTGCATCTATAGCTTTGCGATAAAAGTA
>NW_015186058.1:0-491 GCF_001447785.1 Gekko japonicus
GAGGCCTTTTTATAAGAAGGACATAGAAATTATGAGAGGGTGCAGAGGAGAGCAATGATTAGGAGTTTGGAGACTAAGCCTTACGAAGAAAGATTGTGGGACTTGAGAATGTTCAGTCTGGAGAAGGTTGAGGAGGAATATGATTGTTCTTTTTAAGTATTTGAAGGGCTGTCATTTAGAGGAAGGTAGGGCACTATTTCAGTTGTTAGTGGAGGATAGGACTATTGATGATGGGTTGAAATTATGGGTGAGGAAATATCAGCGGGCTATTAGGAGAAACTTTTTTTAGCAATAAGGGCAGTTCAGTGGTGGAAATCTGTTGCACAGGGATGTTGCGAGTTCTCCCTCCTTGGAGGTATTTAAGTGGAGATTGGACACATGTTGTCAGGGATACTTTAGGTCCTCCTGCATAGTGCAGGCAGTTGGACTAGATTATCTTTCTATAGTCCTAATTTTAAGTGACATGTAAACTGCCTTCTCTTGCCAAGAGG
>NW_015186059.1:0-474 GCF_001447785.1 Gekko japonicus
TCCACTGCAAGCGGTGCAGAGGGTCTTACAATACATACCCCCCCAATGTCTTAGTTTCCATCACATGGGATTTTAAAAACACACAGGGAAAAAGAGAATCTCAATTCCAGATCTTTTTTTAATTTGTAACCCCCACAGAATTGCTACTAGCCATTATTCTCATTGGTTGATCAGGTGTGTGCAACAAAAAATGTTTCTGCATCAGTTCCTGGAATGCCAATTGATGGGAAGTATCGCAGCAAGAGATGCTTCAGATTCTTAGGTGCCACTTGATATAAAGGTCTTTGAAGGCAATGGTAGTTCCAGTATTTACAACACTGATTGACAGAAAGGACAGAGGGCAGATCTCCAGGTTTCAAAGTGGCGATGACTAGCCATAAAGTCTCTTGTTAGAGGTAAAAGTGGTTTGCAGGCTTCATGTCCTAAATTATAAACTCATGATATACATCTAATTCTTTTTTTTTCTTGAAAAAA
>NW_015186060.1:0-483 GCF_001447785.1 Gekko japonicus
TCCTGGTGCCAGAGTGAGGCTAGGAAGTCTGTGTAAACAGCTGGCGCACATTATTAATGCGGGCTGTTCCCGGCTTTTGGCAGTTAGCATTCACACTTCTGGGTAGCGGAATGAAGCGGGATAAATGGGCTCTCCAGTTTTTGCTACCACTTTCACCAGGTATCTTTTAAACCTGGGAGGCAAGCGCTACAAGACGGGTTGAGTACGGGTGGGGAACGCCAGACAGATGTGCCTGTGTGAGCGGCCCCTTTAATCTGCTTGTGAAACATTCCTCACACGGACCTATATCAGGGCAAACTGCCAGTCTGAACTCGGCCTGGGTGATGTTCAGCCAACATATTCCATGCAGGTTAGTATTGAATGCAAAGGAGAAAGAGTATAGGATTCAGTGTAAGATACTGATATTTTTATTGCCTACATTATCGTCTTCGAGTCTGATGCATTTTTAATCCAGCTTTGATGTGTTATGTTATGTTATGGCCT
>NW_015186061.1:0-592 GCF_001447785.1 Gekko japonicus
TGCAGCAGGAAAGAAAAGGGAAAGAATGAAGACATTTTAAGATATACTGGACTCTATTCAGAATAAAGAGAAAGAATTTAAATTGGACCCTTCAAATGAGAAATTAAAGATGAAAATCAAAATATTACAACATCAACTCATCTTACTTTTATCCAGAGGTCATTTCGGGGGGGAACGCGGGGAAACGCAGTCCCCCCGGGTGAGGTGCAGGGGGGTGGGGCACATGACGAAGCCCCGCCCCCTGCTTCCGGCCGCCCCGCTTCCAGCCCTCATTCAGCCAGGAGGAGGCAGGAGAAGAGGGAGGGTAAGTTGCTTCCTCCCCGCCTCTCCCCACCCCTGCCTGCCTGGGGCCAGGGAGGGCCTTGGCGGGGCTTCCTCGCACTCCTGCTGGCCTTGCAGGTCCACCGCCGGGCCCCTGATGTCAGGGGGTGTGGCATATGCTAATGAGTTATGCTAATGAGTTCCCCTAGCTCTTTTTCTACAAAATGACCCCTGCTTTTATCAGAAGAAATGGCAAAAAATATTAAATTTGCTAAACAGGATTATTTGAAAATGTCAATAATCCAGGAAGATGGTTGGCTTACAAGTTAAG
>NW_015186062.1:0-420 GCF_001447785.1 Gekko japonicus
TGATGATTCCCCAGTCCCCTCAATCTGCCAGATAGTGACCCTTGTCCTTTGCAGGACAAAGGGGAAAGCTTGCAAATCGGAAGCACGAGGAAGGAGCTCAGGTCTTGCTTCTTTTCTGTACTGTGTTTAAAAGGATAGTATCGCCAGTGCCTGACCTGGGTGGCCCAGGCTAGCCTGATCTCATTTCACCGCAGAAGCTAAGCTGGGTAAGACCTGGGTAGGGCGTGGATGGGAGACCACCAGGGCCCTTTTTGTAGCAGGAACTCCTTTGCACAACCACCACTGCCTGAACAGGGGATGCGATTAGCACCCTTTCCACTGTCCTCCATCCTCCCTCACCCCTGCTCTTACTTTAAAGACTGAGAAAAAGGGGTGGAGGGAGAACTCAATATACCATTTTAATGTTTCTTAACCAGATTT
>NW_015186063.1:0-468 GCF_001447785.1 Gekko japonicus
AGGTGTCAACAGAGGATGGGCAAGTCCTGAGGCGGCACATTGACCAGCTTCGACACCTGCTGCCGGAACATCCGGACGTAGAGGGGCAGGAACAAGGAGTCAGCCCCGAGTGGAGCCCCCCGGACGCACCCATGCAGGATCCGCCCATGGAAAAGCGTCCGAGCAGGACCCTTAACTCCTCGGAGGCCTCTGAGGAGGACCCAACAGCTGGCACTCCGGGACCTGAGGGGCCGGCACCACAGACGCTCCCCAGCACGGGGGACGGCCCCCCCGAGGTCCCTATTCTGAGCCCCAGATGATCCACTAGAGAGTGGTGGCCCCCGGCGTACCTAAAGGACTACGTGACATAAGGGAGGCGAACCATGGGGAGAGGGATGTTGTGTCCACTGGCCGCCACCAGGGGCCAGCGACTACCCAGAGCTTTACCCTTGGTGAACAGTGGGAACTGGGCTCCTGGGCTCTCCAACA
>NW_015186064.1:0-496 GCF_001447785.1 Gekko japonicus
TAGTCTTATGAGAAAGGGAGTAGTTGTTTGCCCCCTCTTTCCTCAATTTTGTGGTGGTGAAAAATGCCATCGTCGCAGCTGACTCACGACGACCCTGCGGGGTTTTCAAGGCAAGAGGTGTTCAGAGGTGGTTTGCCATGGCCTGCCTCTGCGTAGCAACCCTCAACTTCCTCGGTGGTCTCCCATCCAAATACCCACCAGGGCCAACCCTGCTTAGCTTCTGAGATCTGACCAGGGCAAGTGAGCCAGTCCCACCCAGGTCATCCGCTGTCTTACGAACCTCTGGAACAGGGATGGCCAAACTTGCTTCATGTAAGAGCCACATAGAATAAATGTCAGGCGTCTGAGAGCCCCAAGACACGCACAAGTATCACACACACGTTTTTATGGGGAAAATACGCAAATGTGCTTTTTCCATCAACGGTACGCGAGACTGCCAAAAATAAAAACAAACAAGAGCAGATATTAATAATGATATTTACTTGTCCAGTGATAT
>NW_015186065.1:0-484 GCF_001447785.1 Gekko japonicus
AGTCAACAGGAGGGCTCCTCCATCAGTGATAATGTAAATCCAGATGCATAAGAAAGGCATCTCATGCCCTCCATTTAGGTAGTTGTTTCTGCTCCCAGACTCTCTGCTGCTGCTGAAATCACAGGATTCCCTCCCCTTTCTTCCACAACCACTTTCTTCCACAACCACTGGACACTGAAATCACTGGACCCTCCCTGTCAAGACTGGTAGAGTATGAGAACTACAGGCCAATTTCTCTCCTAAATAATGACTATAAGATCTTTGCAAAAATTATTGCAGAAAGAGTGAAAAACTACTTACAAACAGTGATTTCAGAAGATCAAGCGGGCTTTCTGCCAAAAAGACAAATTCGAGATAATGTAAGAATAGTAATGGATGCTGTGGAATACTATGAAAAACACCCTGAAAAAGAGGTAACTTTTTTGTTTGTGGATGCGGAAAAAGCATTTGATTTTCCAATCTTAATTGGAAGTTTATGTTACAG
>NW_015186066.1:0-479 GCF_001447785.1 Gekko japonicus
TTTCGAGCAAGGAAACCTTTACCTTACTTTACACATATTAAAACTTATACTGATTAAAATAAGTTGACTATAAAAGCTGATCCACTACTAATACATATGATGAGTAAACACTTTCCAACTGAAGACCAAACGCGTTTCGGCCCCTAAGGGCCCCTAAGGGCCTTCCTCAGTGGTCAGTATTATCAATATGTTATAGACACACATTCATAGACCTGTTACAGATTTTTAGTACACATATATTAAAACCAGATGTTGTTTCCTGAAATTATTTAAAGAAAAATAGAGGGGGGGTGGGGAAAGGAGAAGAAACTTCATTATTATGTCCAAATGTATAAAAAAATCAACATTAATTAAAAAAATGATTCTATCAAAGATAAAGTTACCTTGTATACTTATAATTGTACTCCTGGTATTAGTGATGGGTCATAGGTATAGCCATATCACCACAAATTATTCTGAATTAAAAAATGAAATGAAAT
>NW_015186067.1:0-484 GCF_001447785.1 Gekko japonicus
CGCAGCAGGCTGTGTGAGTCTGACCAACCACCAACATCTGCTTTTCAGAGGTCCCAGCGTTTGCTAGAGGAAGGGGGAAAGTGGGAATGGTCTGAATCAGTGAGCACCCTTGCTCTTCATAGAATCCATCCTGATATAAAATACAATGTCACTCTTGTAGAAGAGTGAAAAGTACTGGGTTCACCGCATGGAGGACTCAGACTACGACATGCTTAGCACACGTTTATTGTATTTAACACAGACAAAGACTAACTAACGGCCCGACAGGGCCAACTATATACATATCCACCCAGCACCCCCCATTCCCATTGGAGGGTTTGAATGTCAAGCTAAAGTGGCTATTGGTTGGGGTTGGGGGATATAGGATCCGAAGTTTCCATTGTTTTCGGATCCAAGCTCTTGCCTGTGCCGCGGACCCCTCGTGGCGGCCCACGTATACAACAAGAGTGAGGAGGAGAAGAAGAAGAGTTTTTATACCCCACTT
>NW_015186068.1:0-486 GCF_001447785.1 Gekko japonicus
TTGATTCTAGTAGGGGAGAGAGCGATCCTATCCTGATGAATCATTCCCTGTCTCTCTAGGGAACTATAGGTCTAGTTAGAGTGTGTGTGTGTGTGTGAGTGAGAAAATTTCTGACAGAGAATGGTCAGTGTTCTTGTGTGTGTGATGTGCCGTCAAATGATTTATGGCAGCTCCGTAATGTTTTCAAGTAGGGTTGCCAGGTCCTCCTTGTCTATTGGCAGGGCGGGGGGTAGGGTTGCCACCTCCAGGTTGGGGAACTCCTGGAGATCTGGGGCTGGAGCCTAGGGAGGACAGGGACCTCAGTGGGGTACAACGCCATAGAGTCCACCCTCCAAAGCATCCATTTTCTCCAGGGGGAACTGATCTCTGTGAGAGGAGCTGTAATTCTGGGGGATCCCCAGGTCCCACCTGGAGGCTGGCACCCCTAAGCAAGAGACGTTCAGAGGTCGTTTACCATTGCATGCTTCCATGTAGCAACCGTGGATT
>NW_015186069.1:0-487 GCF_001447785.1 Gekko japonicus
CCAGCCCCGCCACATGCCCCAGTTCACTGCTGGGAGGCAATGAAAACCCTGTGGTCACAGCTGTATATTGATTTTGCTGTTCCTTTTCAGGGCCAGAGTTTCCTGATAGTAGTTGATTCATTTTTGAAGTGGTTGGAAGTTATCCCTGTTTTGTCAATGACACCTTGTGTTGTTATTAAGGCATTGCATCGACTCTTTGTGACACATGGATTGCCAGATGTGATTGTCCTGGATAATGGAGCCCAGTTCACATCAGAGGAATTTCATATATTCCTTGCTAACGGTTTGATTCGTCATGTGACCTCAGCCCCTTTTCATCCAGCTACTAATGGACAGGCTGAGAGAATGGTAAGGACTACTAAGGATACATTGAGACAAATCATTGAAAGTGACTGGGATCGCCACCTGGTAAGTTTTCTTTTGACACAGCATATTATACCTTCTACCACAATAGGCATGAGTCCTGCGGAACTGTTAATGAACAGGC
>NW_015186070.1:0-477 GCF_001447785.1 Gekko japonicus
GGTGGAGGGGAAATGGCATGGTGTAGCTCGATCTTGTCGGATCTTGGAAGCTTCCGGAGTCAGTGCCTGGAAGGGAGACCACCAAGGCAGAACGTGCAGAGGAAGGCCACGGCCAACCACCTCTGCTTCTCGCTTGCCTTGAAAGCCCCTTGCTGAGGTCACCAGAAGTCAGCTGCGACTTGACGGGACTTTACAAAGACACACACACACGGAGGGCAAGTTCAGGCTCTTCCTTGGAACCCACCTTGTCAAATTGGTTGAAGGACTGCATTCTGTGCTTCTTCAGACATTCGGGAGTGGACAGTGGCATGTCTCTGCAGCTGCAAGTCAGAGGGGGGAAAAGAACAGATTGACCATTGGAGATGCTGTTTGGAGGGGGGGGCATGAATAAGGATGGCCCAGGTTAGCCTGATCTCATCAGATCTCGGAAGCTAAGCAGTGTTGGCTCAGGTGGATGGGAGACCACCAAGGAAGTCC
>NW_015186071.1:0-481 GCF_001447785.1 Gekko japonicus
CCTCATGGTGTCATTTTTTATCGTGCCCACCAGGGGGGTGTTGCCTTTAAGAGAACATATGGCATTCAACATTTGAGAGCGTCTTGCTAATATTTCTAACGTTACTCATTTCTGTTTGACCAACTCCATCTCTGCTGGTGACTTATTGGGTACCTGTTTGATCCCGGTGTGTAAGCAACCTGCCAATATAACTAATGAGACCATGTTCTATGGGTTTCTTAATGTCACTGTGGGTTATAGTACCATGGCAAATTGGAGCCCGTTAAGCCTGAGTTTAATGTCTCCTTCAATTATGCTAATATTCAACTGCCTACCGGTTGGTTTTTTAAATGTGGCAGCCGAACCTTTAGCTATATTCCCGCAAATTCAAGTGACGCTACTTGCTGTCTTAGTCGGCTCGCTTTAGTGTTACCTGAGAACCCCTCCCGTGCTCGTCATTCTGTTCCCCTCGCCTCCTCCTGTGATTCCAAGGTGCAACTCC
>NW_015186072.1:0-484 GCF_001447785.1 Gekko japonicus
TTAGTGAAGACAGTGGTCAGCACCTCTGACAGACATAGATATAAGGTATGTTAAGTGCCTTTGAGGATTCTAGCCACAATAATGGAAATCAGTCATGAACCTGTATCCAGATGTTAGACTTTGGTTCACTGGTGGCTATTGCTTAAAATGCAGGCTGGGAAGAAAAGAAATGCTAAGAAATGCCGACTGGCAGTTATACTGTGTTTTTGTTTTTTGTAATCTTGCTTGCTTTAGCTAGCTAAGGGCGTCGGTCCATCGCCTGTGAATCAAAACAAACCTAAAAGAACGTACACAGAGGGTGCGTTCAGACGGGGGCTTTCTGCCGGCATAAACTGCACCGGTTGGAACCGGTGCAGTTTATGCCGGCAGAAATGTGATCACACTCACCTCCATTTTGCGGTTCCCATCGTTGTACGCCCGTTCACACTCCTGACGCACAACGGTGCACGTCGGCTTTTTAAAAAATTTTTTCTCAGTTTGCGCA
>NW_015186073.1:0-482 GCF_001447785.1 Gekko japonicus
CCACTGTCTCTCTAGCCGTCTAAGCCTTTTCTTCATCAGCCTCATCAGCTCCTGGGTGTACCAGGGAGCCGGCCTAGTGCGCGGGCGCAGAGGGTGTCTGGGAGCAATCTCGTCGATGGCTGTTGAGAGTTGGGCTTGCCAGTCCTCGACTAGCTCATCTGGTGAGCCGCCAGGGGGCATAGGATCCCAAAGAGCCATCTGAAGCTGCACTGGGTCCATTTGGCTCCACCGGTGAGCTAAAATACGCTCGCCGCCCAAACAGGGTTGGGGTGACACATTCACTCGGGCCCTCAGGGCATGGTGGTCCGACCATGGAACTGCTGTAGCAGTAATCTGGTCCACTGTAACCCCCGCCATGAAGATCAGATCAAGCGTGAACCCAGCTCGGTGAGTGGGGGCCGTTATGTATTGGGAGAGTCCCAGCACCCCCATAGACGACACCAGGTCAGTCATTGGACATTGAAGTCACCCAGGACTATTGG
>NW_015186074.1:0-480 GCF_001447785.1 Gekko japonicus
ATGAAAAATCAGGCCACTGCCCTGAGGACGGGTGGAAACCTCCAAATGGGTTTCTAAGGCAGATTCAGACTCATGCAGAGTATATTGAGGGTAATCAACCTATTAGGAAGTCATAAAAGCATGAAGAGTGGTTTCTATATTCAAAGTTAAAAGAATAATGTCATGTGTAAATCGGAATGGACGAATGATAGAATTTATGAGCGATGGCCCAGGTTAGACTGATCTCGTCAGATCTCAGAAGCTAAGCAAGGTCAGCCCTGGTTAGAACTTGGATGGGAGACCACCAACAAAGTCCAGGATCCAGTTTGGTGTAGTGGTTAGGAGCACCGACTCTAATCCGGGAGAACCGGGTTTGATTCCCCACTTCTCTACATGCAGCTGCTGGTGTGACCTTGGCTCAGTCACAAGTTCTCTCAGAGCTGTTCTCTCACAAGCAAATTTAGAGTCTGTTCCAGTTAGGTGAGTTAGGTCAGGTAATTA
>NW_015186075.1:0-481 GCF_001447785.1 Gekko japonicus
TGGACTACTCTGTTGATGGCAGATAGATTTAATGCCTAGTGACTGGCATTAAAACATCTCTGTCTGGTGGTAGAACACTTGACGTGCAATGACACATTAAAGGAAGTGTTGCAGTCAAAGCAATGTTATAGTATGTTAGCACACTTTTGAACTGTCAATATTATCATATTAATTCTTTCTGCAGTGCTATTCTCTCCTTTGTTCAGTTCTTGGTAATTGTAAATTCATAGCTTTAACTGTAGAATGTGCAATAATTGTTTGTTGTATGCTTGCTAAAGTAAAATAAAAAAAATAAAGTTAAAAAAAATATATCTGTTGTATTTTTAATCTTGTAAGCCGTTTTGAGTCTGCACTAGTGGAGAAAGCTGGACTGAAAGTGCCCAATATTTGCTCCAATGTTTGTGCTTATGACACACCCAGCCCTTACCCCAGCAGGTCTATTGGTTCAGTGTGGTGGAGAACCGGTTTTGATTCCCCACTC
>NW_015186076.1:0-478 GCF_001447785.1 Gekko japonicus
GGATATTGATAAGAGCATAAAGGCATCTCACGCTCTAGGGGTGTCACCTTCTACGAGACAACAATATCGCCCTCGCACCTGTTCTAGGCCCTGGCAGAGACGCACTCCAAATTGTCAGTTTCCAGATAGGCAATGGAGGCCACGTACAGCTTCCGGTGGTCAAAGACCCGCCTTTCAAAAGCCTAAGTTCGGAACTGGACAACAACCCTCATGCACCAAACAACCGAGGTCCTCCAAGCAGGGCTTTTGACTTCCCTCCTACTGAGTCAGTTCAAACACGTCTGTCACCCTTTCTTTCTGCCTGGCGTCACATCACCTCGGACTAATGGGTGCTGTCCATTGTAACTCAGGGCTATCGTATTCAATTCAACCAGAACCTCGTCACTCGTCGTGCCCACCCCCCCTTCCCCACCTCTCCTAGAAGAGGTGTCCATCCTACTGAAGAAGGAAGCCATCGAACAGGTACCACTACACCTCC
>NW_015186077.1:0-383 GCF_001447785.1 Gekko japonicus
CCATGCCTGACTCTGACTTCTGTTCCCCACAAACCATGCCTGACTCAAACCCTGTTCCACCAAGGGAAAAAAGGAAGAGAAGGCAGCTGAACCTTCCCACCCCCATGAGTTTCTGAAGGCGCGACTGCTTGTTCCTGCAGCCGCTAGCCCAGAGCAAAGCACTGAACGCAGCTCAGAGGCAGGGCCTGTAAGACACTCTGGAGCGAGAGGGAGGGGCTGGGGTGCCAATCCTCCAGCTACTATTACAGACAATTGGTCGATGACTGAAAAAGGGGTTAAAAACCAGGAGTCGGGAAATAAGGAGCACTGCAAGGCAGAGACTTGAGGCATGGAGCGTCTGCGCCACAGCAGTGCAAGGAAACAGAGTCCTGCAAAACAGTTTC
>NW_015186078.1:0-533 GCF_001447785.1 Gekko japonicus
GCACCCTGAAGCAAGGGAGGAGATCGGTGTGGGAATACTCCTCCGAGTTCAAGTTGCACGCGGCCAAGGTCCAAACTTGGCCTGATCCGGTGCTAGCTGAGTTGTACCATGTGGGACTGAACCCAGAGATCCGGGAAACGGTCCTACGGGCGGTGGACCCGATATCAGTACTGGCATGGATGCAAGAGGCGGAGGGTGCGGAGACCTGCCTGAATACCCTGCGCCTGGACATCACAACAGCAGGAGGTAAGCCTAACCCACCACCTGCCGCAGAAGATGAAACCGGCGAAGTTGCTCGAGAGCAATGCTTGCGCCAAGGGCTGTGCCTAAGGTGTGAGGAGCGGGGCCACTTGGCAAAAGCTCCACCCATTTTTGGTGTAGTGGTTTGGAGTGTGGACTCTAATCTGGGAGAACCGGGTTTGATTCCCCACGCCTCCACATGCAGCTGCTGGTGTGACCTTGGGTCAGTCACAAGTAGAGATGTGAAGGCTCGGAAAAATTCAGGAAAAAAAACGGTTTCCCCCCATTTTTTT
>NW_015186079.1:0-468 GCF_001447785.1 Gekko japonicus
ATATATGCAATATGTACTTTCCTATCGAATCCAAGCTTCTTTGACTTTAACAACATAGACGTTGTCAGCATATAAAATCTTACAATTTGGCATATTTATAGAAATTGAAAGTACAAATGGCTTCATTTTCTATGAGAGCAACTGCAAGTATAGCCAATACCTGAGAAAGAGTTCAAACTGTTGCACCCTAGGCTACCAGAGAACATATAGCTTGGTTTTTTCTCCATTTGAGGGATAGGAAAAAAATAAATGCTGAAGGTAGAAAACAAACAAACAAACAAACGGAAGTACAAGACGTAGGACTGCTAGCATCTTTGGATATTAAACGAAACTTTAACACATTGAAAACACTAGACTCTTTAATAATGTATTCTCATTAAACAAACATATTCTAGCATCTTAATTTTCAAAATTATTTACATTTAAACCAAAAATCTTGTATATCTTGACCGTGTAAGACTCCCCCCC
>NW_015186080.1:0-474 GCF_001447785.1 Gekko japonicus
CTCTTAAAACAGTTTTCAACGCTTATTTTCCCACTCCCCCCTCTTTATTGTCATGTTTCGTCTCTGCGTGGTCCTTCCCCTGCTCACTTTCCGTCGCTTATTTAAGGGGGCAGCAGTCTTTTAATTCTTTGTGCTCGCTTCAACCCGACTCACGGTTTGTTGTTGGCCAGCCGGCCCCACTTGGCATCGGTTTTTTTTGCCTGATCTCCAACGCTTGACCCGGTCAGCAACGCTACATCCATGCGGACACTCAGCAGCAGGACCTTCAGGGCGGAGGAGTGCCTCCGGCATTGTGCCGGCGAAGAGGTCACCCCTCAAAAGCCCCCTGGCTAGGAGCCTTTTATAAAGGCTCAGGGGGGGTCACGACCCGTCGGACCCCCTCCCACACACCGGTGTGCAGATTGCATCCCCGGGAGGTCCGGGAGATGCGACTGCCAGTGTGTCACCATAGACCGGAAGTCCAGGCAAAGTTTT
>NW_015186081.1:0-473 GCF_001447785.1 Gekko japonicus
CAAATAGTAGAGCTTTCCACGTTTCAGCTCGGAGTCCAAAATGTTGGCAATTTGCTTCACCAAAATAGGGGGGGTTGGAGGATGCGTTTGGTGCCAGTTGCAAGACCCATTGTCTTTTTTAAGAAGGCTGAAATGAAATACAGAATGTAAAGACCTCAAGTTCTTAGGAAGTTCAACATCAACAGCTACATTATTTATCACCTTGCGAACCTTGAACGGCCCAATAAATTTCCACCCCAACTTTCTACTAGGTCGCAGCATTTTTATATTTTTCGTGGACACATACACATAGTCACCAGGCTGTAGAGCCCACCCCTCCACCCTTCCTCTATCAGCCTGCTTTTTGTAGGCGGCCTTGGCCACATTCAAAGTTTTGCACAGTAGTGGCCAGGCTTGTTGCAAAGCCTCGCACCAGGCGTTGGCATCGCCAGGTTGGTTACTGGTTTGCCCCTCCAGGAACGGCATTGGAGGGC
>NW_015186082.1:0-465 GCF_001447785.1 Gekko japonicus
TTTACAGAGGTTATCAGTAACATTTTTTTCTGGTGATTGGCTTTGTTCGTAGAAACCTCCAGGTGTTCCCTGGGTTCTCCTGGGATTATAACTGATCTCCAGGTGACAGAGAACAGCTCACCTGGGGAAAATGACCGCTTTGGAAGGTGGACTCTATGGCATTATGCCCCACTGATATCCCTCCGTTCCCCAACCTCCACCTTTCTTAGGCTCCACACATACCCCACATTTCCAGGAATCTCCCGACCTGGAGCTGGTGACCCTCACCCAAGGTGTCTGGAATATTCTTTCTCTGGTTTAGTTTAACCCCATCTCTCTCCACCCATGGCTTCCCAACAGCTTTGCTCCATGCTTCCTTTCCAAAACGATGACTCTCAAAAATGAAGGTCCTCTTGCCATGTGACTGTCTGCAAACTCTCAACTGGATATCCATCTGACATTGCACACTCCATCCTCCCTTTTATT
>NW_015186083.1:0-471 GCF_001447785.1 Gekko japonicus
CAACAGCACAAAAGTACAGTCCAGACACAATAACAACAGCAACAGTATGTGCCAGATGGTGCTATCTACTAAGTCCTGTGTGCCTGTCCAGCCAGTGCCCGGATCAGAATCCCCTGCTGCTCCACGAAATCCTCCATTACAGGATATCACATCCCCAGCTGAACATGCTGTGGTTATGTATGAATGGCCCAGGAAACTTAAGGGATCAATGATCTCCCAGTATAAACATATGCAGAAAGCAGACAGACTTTCAAAACTGTTTAATTCCTAAGCCTCACAGAAGAAAAAAACAGTGTGGAAGAGAGGCAGCAGGGAGCGACTGGTGGTTGTTCATGAACAAACATGGGACACTCAGCATCAGACAGTAGCGCCTCCCATTTCCATAGCTAGTTCCTGAAGAATGCCAAACTTTACAAAGAAAAAAAAAGTCCATTTCATTCTCTATCGGGAACGGTTCTTCATTTTCTGCCT
>NW_015186084.1:0-478 GCF_001447785.1 Gekko japonicus
AAAAAAAAAAAAAAAAAAACCAACTCAGCAAATAGCTCAGGCTATTAGATTAGATGCTCCTGTCTGTGTTCCTTGGCATCCCTGTTAAACCAAAATCTGTTTATTGGGGGCAACCCCTCCATAATGATCAGAGAGGGGTTTAAAAAAACAAACAAACACCTTCCGTCCCTTTAAAACAGGCCTGCCCCTTTGCCGAGGGACATTATGATTTGTTTCACTGATTTGCCCCTTCCTTTCTCTGCTTACATCTTCCCTCCTGGCTCCACTGAAGGGCTCTCTAAGCAGGGATTGTCTGGGGGCTACTTTGTGGCGTTGTTCACCACTGGCACTGTGCACCAGCACATTTTTGGAGATGGGGGGGAGGCTCCCAATCCCTCAGGGGGGAATTGGCAGGAATCACGGCCTCCTTAGATAGGAGTCCCGCCACCTTTCCTTACAAACAGACACCCACAACATGAATATTGTCTCTGAGAGAGAG
>NW_015186085.1:0-470 GCF_001447785.1 Gekko japonicus
AGATACAGTGCCCTCGTACTCCCACACACCTGATGCTGGATTATCTGGCCATTTGTCATAGGGAAAGTTCTCTTTAGATTAGGCTCCTATCTCTTCTTTTGAGTGCAACCTGAATGTGAACTGGATCTACTTGAAGAAGTTCACCTTTTCTGCAATATACTTCTTGGGGGGGGCTTCTATGACTGGGCAAAACTCTGCTGTATTAACCAAATATCCCAACAGATAAATTAGCAAAGAAATTTGTTCCAAAGAACAGGAAAGGACACACATGAAGCTGCCTTATTGTCAGACACCAGTCCAGTTACACTCAACAACTCTCTCTTGGCAGTGATAAGTTTATTGAGTTAAATGAAAGATCCAGAAAGTCACTGTGTCAGAACTGAAGACTTTTGGTGGGCACGAGCTTAATATAGCTAATTCAAAGAAAAGCCCCTTTCACCGAGCACACGTCACATTCACACCACGCCTAA
>NW_015186086.1:0-484 GCF_001447785.1 Gekko japonicus
GGGTAAGCTTCAGGAGGACGACAGGTATGAGGACATTTTTTACGGCATCGATGGGGGAGGGGGGTTGGAGCCCTCCCCGGTTTGGTCTGACTGTCCATTGTGCTGATACAGTGAAGGACATTCACATTTCTGCATATGCATATCCTGTGGGATTTATTTATTTATTTATAATCCACCTTTCTTACAGGGATTCAAGGTGAATTACGCAGAACAAGTCAATACAATCAGCAGGGTGGAACATCCAATAGACAGGGCTTTTTTTGTAGAAAAAGCCCAGCAGGAACTCATTAGCATAATAGGCCAACATCCCTCATTAGCATAATCCCTCATTAGCATAATAGGCCCAACAGCAGAAACTCATTAGCATATTAGGCCACATCCCTGACAATGCATCTCATTAACATATTAGGCCACACCCCATGCCTTCCCTTGGCTTGCCTGGGCGCCCCGTGTCTGGGAAGGCACAGGGAGGCATTTAATGCCT
>NW_015186087.1:0-493 GCF_001447785.1 Gekko japonicus
AGACTTTGAGAAAAGCGGGCTATAAAAAACAAACCTCCTTCGTCTTCTTACTGAACGGCAACCCAGAACAAAAGATGCTTCCACAGAGCCGCGCAAGGGGCTGCCATCCAAGAATCGCTGTCAAAATGAAAGCTGACAGAAAGTCGGTGAAGTAGACAGCCGGTCAGATTCGCCGGCTGCGGCTGTGGCTGGCGGCTGCTGTGTTGCCCCTCCTAAATAAACCTGTGAAGATCAACCAAACAGAAATGAGCGAGGAAAAGGAGGCTGTCAGGACGCATCACGTTCAGTGCTGAATGCGAGGGGCCGAGTTTCAATGGCTGCAACTTTCAGGTCAGTTAGGGCGAAAACAGCATCGCCAAAATTATCCGTGAAGATGGCCTGATGGATGTTGGGCTCGGCATGGAAGGACTTACAGGGCTCTTTTTGTAGCATGGATTCCTTTGCATATTAGGCCAATCCTCTTGGAGCTTACAGTATCCCCTGTAAGAAGAGC
>NW_015186088.1:0-470 GCF_001447785.1 Gekko japonicus
ATTGCTTAGGTGTTAGGTTGCCTAGGGTTGAGTTTTGCTCTGTGTGTGTATATGTGTGTGCATGCAGGTCTCTCTGTACCTCCTGGTATTCCTGATCTGTTTCCCCCCCCCCTAAATAAAGATTTATACTTCAATTGTATTTTCTGCCTGCCTCTGGGAACCTTCCCATCCCCATAGTGAGGTGGTGCTACTCCCAAATTCTGGACCTGAGTATGTGCAGGAAGTGGTCCCTAATTTAATTTTACCCAGATACATGTCTCTCTCTCTCTGTGTTCTAACGTGCAAGGGGGATACTCCAAGTGCTGGGGGAGTCACATACTTGTAGCTCATGTGGGGTAACGTCCCCTTCTGGAATTATCTAAGCTGTCCAGTAGGGTTACCAACCACCAGGTGGGGCCTGGAATTCTCCCAGAATTACAACTGGCATCCAAACAACAGAGCTAAGACAAACAACATATTGCTGAACAAGT
>NW_015186089.1:0-471 GCF_001447785.1 Gekko japonicus
GCACCTATTCCCTTCAGCTGTCCTCTTTGCAGCGTGCGCCTAAGGATGAAACCCTAGTGCGCCACCATTGCATCTGATTGCATAATGCAGATCAGAATGCGATGGGGCAAATAGCCACACCTCCCCCCCCCGCATTTTCTGGCACGTGTAGCCGGGGCCCTATTACAGTAATAGCATAACATTCAATGGGGGCAGTATCAAAAGATCCCGCAATATCTATTGCAACCTTTTCCCATGCAGAATGGGGAAATGGGAATGGCTGCAATGGCGATGGGTGTGTTACCACTGACTTATCAGATAACTGACAAGTGACACAAGTCGTAATGGCTGCTTCCACTTGAGAATCCATTCCAGGCCACCAATACAAATCCTGCAATCATTGTTTAGTCTGTACAATCCCTTGATGAGCAAGGTGTTTAAACATAGGCTGCAACTTTTCTGCAACAAGCAGTCAATGTGTACCTTGTAAAA
>NW_015186090.1:0-462 GCF_001447785.1 Gekko japonicus
GAGAGATGAAGGGAAGGAGGTTGAGAGGGGCTAGGGTATTTGGCAGAGATTGTGGAGCGGTCAGAAAGGAGCCGGGGCTTTGGGTACACGCTTATACATAAGGGTGAAAGAACAAAAAA
This sequence comes from Gekko japonicus, assembly GCF_001447785.1. Lineage (NCBI taxonomy): Eukaryota > Metazoa > Chordata > Lepidosauria > Squamata > Gekkonidae > Gekko > Gekko japonicus. The sequence continues at coordinate 120 of NW_015186090.1, forward strand.
AGGAATGCCACAACAATCTGAATGACTGACCATGGGGTGAGCACTCAGTGAAGTCGGTTCGGGGTGGGATGTCTGACCAAAACTTCCTGCAACTATTTAAACCGCCACAAATAGAGGCACAGCCAGATCGCGCCAAGCCTCCGTGTGACCGCAGCCTAAAGGGTACTTTCCCTATCACAAATGGCCACATTGTCCGGCATCATGTATATGGGCGTATGAGGGCATTCTCTCTACATGAGAGACCTGCAGAGACCTGTGTCTCCATGGAAGGCCATGTGCAGGGAGAGGGAGAGGGAGAGGACAAAATGAGGGAGGAGGGGTCCGAGGGCAGCTCCCAGGTTAA
>NW_015186091.1:0-460 GCF_001447785.1 Gekko japonicus
TTAATAAGTTTATGGCACCATTTAGAAGCCGCAGTCGAGATGCGGCCCAGCAGCACCCCAGCCACAGGTGATCACAAAAAACAGATCAGCGACTGCATCTGCACCGAACTGGCGGTGACTCTGGGATCTGAAACACAGAATGGCTCCGTGTCCTGTCAAAAACGGGATTACCAAGTGAGAAAATTGTGTGGTAATCTCTTCCAAGATCCCATGGCTGATTTGCAGAGACTTCACCTTCGCTTAGGACACTGGGATTTACCCCCAAGTGAGTAACGAAACTAGGGACATTAGAGTAATTTTGATAATGGAAGATTTGATGGACTATTCCCACATTAGGGTATTTGGTAGTTTGTTTGGCAGCAGAACCAAGTCTGAGACAGCTGCAGTTCTGTAACAGAAGGGACGCAATCTGTAGTGAAGAAGTCCTTGGCAAAACACCGAAGAGCTTGCTCTTATTTAT
>NW_015186092.1:0-469 GCF_001447785.1 Gekko japonicus
CTAACTGGCTAGGTGGCCAGCGATTTATATCAAATTCTTAGGGGTTTCCTGACTTCTTGGCAAACACACTCATATGCGGTCTGTGTTTAAATTGTACACAACGTCTCCCAACAAGCGATGTGGAGACCCACACACTTTTTGATTCATCACTAAGGAGATGCCTTGCCAAATGCTTGCACAGAAGATCGGGATAAAGATGACAAATTGTGCCACCAAGTCGCAGCCAACTCCTGGAGATCCCATGAAGTTCCACTGCATGGGGTGTTCAGAGCAAGAGATGAGTAGAGGTGGTTTGCCATTGCCTTCCTCTGCATAGCGATTCCCGTCTTCCTTGGTGGTCTCCCATACAAGTAACGACTGTGCTCAGCCCTGCTTAACTTCCAAGTTCTGACAAGATCAGGCTAAACTGGGCTATTAGGGCTGCTGGGGATAAGGATTATGTTTCCTTAAAATTACAAGCCTTTTTTTA
>NW_015186093.1:0-469 GCF_001447785.1 Gekko japonicus
ATCAAGCATAATTATCAAAAACAAAACATCAAGGGGAGCGCATTCTCAAACGCGCTACAGTCATCTTTGAGTTATCAACTTCAGTACAAAAATAGGGGTGGGCAGTCCTGAGTGTACACTGTGACTGTAAACACATTCCAGCAGCAGCACTTCCGGGCTTGCGGTCTCCACCAGCCATTCCTACCGAATGGGCCAAACCATTGCACAGGGAGACTGAACTCGTGCGCTGTGCAGTGCAGAGACATGGTTTCCCTGGTTGGTCTATAGGTTTGGCGAACTCCGCCTCGAGGTTTAAACCTCTTTTAGACAGAGGACGCGCAACGCCTCTGCTGTGATCCGATTTCAATGGATTAACAGTCTTAAACACTCGAGGGTCCCTTTCCGGGGACTCTCACCCTTTGTTGTTTAAACATAGAAAAATTGCAAGTGTTGGACTCCCCTCTGGGCCGGCCGCGATAGCGCATTCCAA
>NW_015186094.1:0-451 GCF_001447785.1 Gekko japonicus
GAAACAAAGAAAGCCCCCAACTTAATGTTTGCATTGCATTGAAAAACAAGCAATATTTTAAAAAGTTGCATTATGAAGGTTTTGGCTTAAGGTTGTGAAAAAGTTCATCTGGTGCGACGTTTCCTGGGTCTTTGCCAACTGAATGCATTGTTTGTCTTTCCTTGTTGCTGAGCTTCTTGCGGATCGACGTCTGGAAGCGCTAGTTGCTAAGCTTTTAGCAAAATAAGACTGGAATGTAAGTCTGAAGCATTTAAGATATGGTTCTGAAACACAACTTGGAGCTTGCAATAGGAGACCCACTTATATTTTATGTTGGCTTTTATCAATGTTGAAGTGATAGGTTTTAGCAGGCACCTTTTAAGTAGAGGTTCTTGCGAGAGATCCTGCATCACCATTATTTTGCTGTCCTTGTGCATTAGAAATCCACTAGGAAAAAGGCCCATTGTGGAAA
>NW_015186095.1:0-479 GCF_001447785.1 Gekko japonicus
TTGTGTTATGTGATTTTTTTTCCATTTAATATAGCAACGTTATAACATTGGGACTAAACGAGCAACGAGGTTTCGTGTAGCCTTCTCCGTCCAATTACCTGCACATGAAGTTCCTTTCCTTTCCTTTCCTTTCCTTTCCTTTCCTTTCCTTTCCTTTCCTTTCCTTTCCTTTCCTTTCCTTTCCTTTCCTTTCCTTTCCTTTCCTTTCCTTTCCTTTCCTTTCCTTTCCTTTCCTTTCCTTTCCTTTCGGTGGCTAGAACCTCTGGTGACGGCCATTAAATATTATAAATAGCATGTCTGACCAGCGGATTCCGGTGCTCTTGGGGAGGGGAAAGTTTAGCGGTAAGCCTAGGCAGAGTGGTTATGGAAGGCCATTGAGACATAGGAGAGCTCGGTGTCCCTCCAGCCTACAGCCTATCCCAAGGGTGGCTAGCAGTGGACCAGAAATGACCCCCCCTCTGTCATTGGTGCTGTGTAAC
>NW_015186096.1:0-476 GCF_001447785.1 Gekko japonicus
AAATCGCCAGCCAGCATGGGATGTCACATATTTTCAGCCTAACCTAGCCTACCTCGTGGGACTGTTGTGAGGCTAAGAAAAGTGGGAAGGAGAGTTATGTAAGAGGCTTTGATCCCCACTGTGGCAAAAAGGCATGGTGGGTTGTTATGAGGATAAAAAGTGTGTGTAGGGGAAATCCGCTGCAAGCTGGAAGGCAAAGACAGCCCAAGGAATGGTACTACCCCCACCCCAATGGGGCAGAGGAAGTGCTAGATCGCTGTGGCTAGATCGTGGTCAGGTGGCTCAGTCATTGCTGCAGCTGCTTGGCTGCACGTCTGCTTATCTGTGTGGCTTGGGCAGTCCCTTTGCTTGCCGTGATGGTGGCTGGTTGCCTGACTCACAAGGGAAGAGGATCACCCCTCACTTGGGGCTTGGGGCTCTGGACAACCTCCAGGACTCTACTTGGTAGCCTTAATGGCCAGTCCCATCCCTGGTGA
>NW_015186097.1:0-468 GCF_001447785.1 Gekko japonicus
CAAAGACCCTTGGTTAGTGTGAAAGGTTCAACTGGTTGCATCAGGCATGGAGGCAGAACAGACACCCTGATAAGCTCGCTTTGCAGATGATTAAAATGTAAGGGTTTGAAGAACACCTCTCTGGTTAAGCAGCCTAACCCTTGTCAATGAACCTCACCCACTCCTGGCTCCAGTCTGGAGACAGAAGTTTCTGAGAACTAACCGTAGCAATTCAAGCTATGTAAATGGTTCTCCACACCCTGTTCTCCTGTTGGCTGCTGTAGGTTCTCTTAAATTCTCAGCATGAAGTTCTTGATTAATACATCTCTAACACTTCCTAAGTGCAGAACAAAGTTTGAGTCCAGTGGCACCTTTAAGACCAGCAAAGTTTTATTCAAGGTATAAGCTTTTGTGTGCACACACACTTTCTAACTGCATACTGCTCTAGTTTGGTCCTTCCATTTTTTGTAACTCTGTCAATGATTTGGA
>NW_015186098.1:0-473 GCF_001447785.1 Gekko japonicus
GTCTTGTTTTCCTGTGGCTTCACTGGTTTCTTAAAAGTTTCCCTTTCTCAGTTGTGTTGTGGATGACTGTTCCAGTGCATCCAGTTGTCATAAAGATATGAGAGGAAGGTCCTCCTGGCCGCTGCCCTGCTGGCCAGGGGTCCAAGGGTCACTGGGTAGTCCTGCCCCCGCCCTCTCAGGGAGGGCACCGGTCCCAGGCGAAGAGCAGCTGAGCCCCGGCCAGCAGTCAGAAAGGCAGCAGCGGCTGCGGAGGGCTTCCGCCTCCCTCCCTCCCTCGCCGTCAGAAAGTTGCAGGAAGAGACCGAGGACCTGCAGAAGAGTTGTGTGGGGTGTGTTTGAATGGCACTGCCTTTAATTTTTGCTTGAGCCAAATAAGCTAACTGAACGATTTCAGAGGGCTTTTCTGCACAGGTAATAGGGTTGCTTTGTACCAATGGGTTCACGAACTTACCTGGGTAAATTATTGGGCCTGT
>NW_015186099.1:0-448 GCF_001447785.1 Gekko japonicus
TCCTGGGGCAGGCAAGACCACGACCTCCACACTGGATGTGTGCTTGAACATTTAAATATTTAAGTTATTCAGTGCAGGATTGCTCATGCAGTCAAAGGCAGAAGCTGGAGGGGGGGGGAAACCTCATTGCATGAAGAACGGTCAGATGACCCAAACTTCAATCATTGCAAGAGATAGTTGTCCAGATCGACAAAACCGCGGATTCAAAGCGCAAATACCCAGAAAGTACTTGATTTTCCCGGGGCAGGAAAACGTGGGAGAGAACCGGGAGCATTGCAGGAGTGAGCCCGCTTCGGCGAGAGAGGCGGATCAGCCCATCTGGTCAGCGATTTTAAAAGCAGGAGGAAACATCAGTGAAACCTGATCAAAATGACCATGTGACCACAGCCTTAGTTCTGCCACTGAGGTGGCAAAGCTATTTCACCTAAACACTCCACCCACTGAGTTA
>NW_015186100.1:0-466 GCF_001447785.1 Gekko japonicus
ATATAAAAACCGTAACAAAAACAACGGGTGCAGCTTGGAGAACAGCGTCCGTTGGCTATAAAGTTCTGGCCCGACGGTATAATGAGTGAAAGGCCAGTTGTCGGTGGTCAGTAGATAGGTGACAGACGGCTGACAACAACCTCAGGGAGGCCGGAAAATGGGCACCGCCACCACAACCAAAGGCCTGGCGGAAGAGCTCCGTCTTCCAGGCCCTGCGGAATTGAAGGAGATCCCGCAGGGCCCTGGTCTCAGTAGGGAGCACATTCCACCAGGCCGGCGCTACGACAAAGAAGGCCCTGGCCCTGGTTGAGGCAAGGCGGGCATCCTTCGGGCCAGGGACCACCAGGAGATGTTGATCTTTCGAGCGTAACGCTCTTGAAAAGGCGGTCCCAGGCCGTATTTGTGTGGAGGAGGGCCCTCAGCAGGGTATAAGGCCTTCGAGTCCACCTTCCAAGGCAGCCATTTT
>NW_015186101.1:0-465 GCF_001447785.1 Gekko japonicus
TGAGAAGATTTTCCCCATGGGGATTTCACGTACCTGGAAACCGCCATAAAAAAAGCAATGCCACCCCCCACCCAATTTAGCAAAGGGCCCAGATGTTAATCCTAGGGACAGGGAGCTTTCAGTCTTCAAATCAAATCTCACCAGGGCCACAAACCTATCAGACAGCTTTAGCCTTAAGAACTTGAAGAGTCCTCCTGGACAAGAAAGAACGACATAACTTGTCCTTTGCTGTTCCCATTAATGAACAGCCATGTGTCCATCCAGGGCTGCCCAGAGAGGAAGTTTCCAAAGTGAGTGAGCTGCACAGGAAATGAAAACTGTGCAAAACAGCAAACCATGCGAAATAATATGCAATTCCGCATAAATGCATTAAATGTTTAATGTTTTTATGTTCAATATTTTATTTTTATAATATTTATATGATGTAAAAATTATGAAAATACTCTCAACTGTAAATATATCTCA
>NW_015186102.1:0-464 GCF_001447785.1 Gekko japonicus
CATGCCAGAACATGCCGTGGCGACACTGCTCCTGCCTTCCAGTGCCATCTGGTAAGGGTGCTATATCCCCCTTCCCCTTCACTGGTGCACAGTGGTATGGACTGGGGTGAGGGTTGTCAGTTTCCAGGTATTGGTGGGCAGTCCCCTGCCGGCACACCCAATTGTTTGCCAGTGATCAATGCAGTGGTGGAAGGAAAAAATAATAATGATAAAGACCATAGAGATCCTTAGAGCACCACAGAGTGGGTGTGACATCACTTCTGGTTTCCCCCGGAAATGACATCATGGCATCGGTGACGCCAATTTTTCCTCTTGCTGCAGCACTGTGATGACCTGACAACCCTAGCGGGGGTATTCCTCCGGACCTACCCTACTTTGCACAAAGGGGTTTGGAGCTATTTGGCAAGGCTTTACTTGATTCCGATTGATGGAACAGACTCAGGTGGAGGTTGAGTCAAACTCAA
>NW_015186103.1:0-465 GCF_001447785.1 Gekko japonicus
CAATTGCCTTCCCTTCCTCTCTCTACAACTAGCACCGTGTGACTTCAGTGGGGCTGAGAGAATTCTGGGAGAACCGTGACTTGCCCAAGGTCACTCAGCAGGTTTCACGTGGAGGAGTGGGGAATCAACCCCGGCTCTCCAGATTAGAGTCCGCCAGTCTTAACCACTACACCAGGATAATGGGCCCTTCCCAAGGCCGCACAATATGCCGGCATTATACTTTTAAGGACAACAGTGGTTTTGTTCAAATGTTGATCTTGCGTCACGAGGCGGCCGTTGCATTATTTCCTGCCCTCTCCTCCCACAAGCCCCAGTCTGTTAGAAGAAGTTCTGACGAAGGTTCACCATAGCCTTTGAGTTGTTTGTTTGTTGTCCCCCTTCCGCCGCCCCCCCGGCATTTCAGACTTTTGCATTAAACCTTATGGAGTAGAAAGTTGCAAATAAAACCAGCTACGCTGAACTCCA
>NW_015186104.1:0-463 GCF_001447785.1 Gekko japonicus
GATCTCAACACTAATCATTCTAATGGAAAAGAGTCTGGGAGAGCCCCGATCAGTTGCTGTGATGGTGATGTTATGCTCAGGGACTTTCTCTCTGTCTAGTGGCCTTTGGGTCACCAGTTGATAATAATTATTCACAGTGTTTTTTAACAGAAAGGGCAAGTTCAACTCCACGGAGCAGGAGGTCCCCATTTTCTCCGGAGTCTCGGTCTGTGACACTGAAGAGCACGACCAGCGTATCTAGGGGAGAGTCTTCTGCCAAAGGGCTGGTGGTGGTTATGACCAATATTTCTGGGGCATTGTCATTCTCATCCTCAATTTCCACCAGGACCTTGCAGTGGCCTGTATGACCACCTCCATCCGTTGCCTTGATCTTCATATAATAGCTGGTTTCTTTTTCATAGTCAATCGGACCTAAAACAGTTATTTCCCCAGTCGTTTGATGCAAGTGGAACAAGTTGCTTAT
>NW_015186105.1:0-459 GCF_001447785.1 Gekko japonicus
CTTAACCACCACACCAAACTGGCTCTAAGCAATCCACATTCCCTACTGTCTGGTTACCAGTCCTTGAATATCTCCCATCTCAAGGTGAAATCCCAAAACTGTGTTGATTTGGGTCTTGATATACTTTAAAGAGAGATATGTTTTGTTTTGTTTTGTTTTTTAAACTTGATGTATTATACAGGTTCTGCCTTATATTTCTTATGGAAACAAAAAAGAACACCACTGGCAAAAAATAATAACGCACAAGCAAATAAGCAAGTATATAATGATCAAATAAGCATAACAGCAATTATAATATAATTCAAATAAACATAACAAATATGATATAAATCAATAGGCCAAAGTGCAATAATAAATCATAATAGAAACAAGTCACAGTCTTTCCATGTGTCTACTCCAGCATAGAAGCAATATCAAAGTCAAATTGGAGTGCCGACGCGTAATCCGGATGCCTGTTGC
>NW_015186106.1:0-460 GCF_001447785.1 Gekko japonicus
GAAATTTCTGCTAGTGACTGATCACAAACTCTTGTTGGGGATATTTGCCCCAGACCGGCAAACCCCACACATTTTGTCTCCTCGGATGTTGCGGTGGACACTGTTTCTTGCAGCGTATGACTACGACTTGGAGCACAGACCGGGCAAGGCCATTGGTCACGCGGATGCTCTGAGTCGCTGCCCTCTGCCCGGCCAGGACTTGGACCCTGCTCCGGCTAGCACGGTGCTGGCCATTGACGAACTGCCTGAGGCCCCCATATCGTCCATGGACATTGCTGCTGCGTCAGCAAAAGACTCTGTGATTGCCCGTGTGTTGAATTGGGTTTGGAGGGGGTGGCCAGCAAGAACATTAGAGCCAGAATTCAGGCCGTACAGGGCGCGCCAAAATGAACTGTCGGTTTCGAAAGGGTGCCTATTGTGGGGGATCCGGGTGCTCTGGAAGTTGCAGCCAGTGTAGCAC
>NW_015186107.1:0-463 GCF_001447785.1 Gekko japonicus
GTTTCGTTTGGCCCTCAGTCTTAGAAATATGTGAAGCTGCAATAGAGACTCTGAGCATCTGTGCAGTGTGCTTTTAGAGCATAAGAAGAGTCCTGCTGGATCAGACCAGTGGTCCTTCTGTTCCTGTTTGATATAGTGACCCTCCAGTTCCTCTGGATCTCCAGCAAGAGGGTGTAGAGGCTGAGGCCTTTCCCTGACGTTGCCTCCTGGCACTGGGATTCATTGGTTTATTTCTTTTTAACTCCAGGTTCTCTCCCCCCCCCCCACTTCAACACAGTTGTTAGGGCAGGGTTCAAGTTCCTGTTCAGACAGGAAGATCACTGAGTGACCTTGGGACCAGTCTTACACACTCTCAGGTCAGCCTCCCTCACAGGGTTGTTGTGATGGTAAGAAACAGAGGACGTGAGGGCCACGTCTGCCCCCGTTTGTTGGAGAAATGGCCAGGGTCCGGCTTACCTAAGGG
>NW_015186108.1:0-462 GCF_001447785.1 Gekko japonicus
TGCGCACGCGTGAAAATTTCAATACTAAAAATGGCCGCCTGTGCGCATGCTTAAACTGAGAGGAAAAAAACCCCATGTGGACGGCGGGGAGCGATGTGGCTGCGCAGCGATCTGGAACAAGGAGGGCAGTGTGATCACGATTTGTCCAGGTTAAAAAGAAAGGGCATTGGACCGGAGCAATTTCCATCGCTCCCGGCATGCCGTCTGACCGCACCCTCAGAGTGGCTTACAATCAGGCCTGTAGCCAGGATTTTGTAATTCGAGGAGGCCTTTAAATAAGTCGGGGGGCACTGACATCACAAAATAAAATAAACTGATTAAAAACTCACTTTTGCGGCATTTGCACTCTGCCTGCTTAAGTAGGGAAGCAAGCCGCGCTTGGGGAAGGAGAGGCAGTGGAAAGTCCTCAGGGCGGCCCAGAGAGCCGGAGGGAGGCTGGAGGATGGAAGTTGTGGGGCCTTG
>NW_015186109.1:0-456 GCF_001447785.1 Gekko japonicus
GCCCAGCCATTTCATGTTTTCCCATGGGTTTTAGGCAAGGAACACTGAGCATTAGGTCCTAGGCTAGGATCACTTTCTCCCTTTGCCTTCCTAGCTGCTGTGTGGGAGCTGAGAGAGAGTTGGGTTCTTTGTAGTCTGATAGAGAATGGGTCTGTTTGGGGCTGTTTGTACTTTGGGGGTTGTTGGAGGCTGAGTGAGTTGCTGTGGAGTGTTGTTGATTGCAAACCCTGCCTCCTATTGTGCCGGGCTCTGCTATGCTGAGCAGGAAAGGGCCTTTTGAAACAAAGGGCTGCTCCTCGCCAGAGGCGCGAGCTGAAGGGCAAGAACCAAAGGGCTCTTGTCCTGTGGCTCTTAGCCTGTGGGTTGTAGCCTGTGGGTCTTGCTTGGAGGCCTTGTAAGAACCTGAGTAGATGGCTGCTACTGAGTACTGGGGAGAGAACTGCTGGCAAGGCAGCC
>NW_015186110.1:0-465 GCF_001447785.1 Gekko japonicus
ATTTGCTCCCTATGCAAGCTTAGTCCCACTGTTATGCCCATACAGTTGCACAGGTGTGCATATATCGTGCAGCATTCACCATTGGGATGGTCCCCTACCTTCACTATTATTTATTTATTTATTTATTTATTATATTTATATCCCACCCACCCCAGCCATGGCCGGCTTAGGGCGGCTTACAACAGGGTAAAAAGGCAATGATAACAATAAATAGTAAAAGTCATAAAACCATATAACAATTACGACATTAAAAGGTGCGAACATCCAAATAAGACCATTATGCAGATACTGGTTTAATATTCCATTAGGGATGGCGCTCAACTTAAATGCCATCCTGGTGGACGGACACGATCTACTATTGTGCAGGCGGCTCAGGCTGCCTCGAGATTTCAATCAGGCAGGACATTCTCTCCAGGGCGGCTCCTAGTCGAATGTTTGGTGGAACAGCTCCATCTTGCAGGCCTT
>NW_015186111.1:0-460 GCF_001447785.1 Gekko japonicus
TATATCGTCTGTCTGAAATTCCTCTCTAACATACCACATGCCCTGCTAGTTTTCTACTCTGAGAGATTTGTAAAATCTACAGGAGAGCTTTCTGTGTTCTCCCTTACTCCAGTCTGAAGTGGAACAACCCATTCTGCCACTTTTTGACTCAAACACCTCATGCCCACATTACGGGGTCTGTGGAGACCAGAGTGGAAATGACTTTGTTCTCTTCCTTGTTTCATTATAGCTGGGGTCCCCAACTTCTTTGATCCTGTAGGGCAACTTCGGAATTCTGACAGAATGTGGTGAGCGCAGCCACCAAGCGGCTGTCACAAAAGGTGGAGCCAGACATACAATGGCTGCCACAGCTTACCTTCAGGGTTGTTTTTTTCTTTTTCAAGTGTTTGATAAATACTAATACATTTCTGTGAAATCATAGGGACATAAATCCTGTTTCAATAAGCTTCCTCAGAGCAGA
>NW_015186112.1:0-461 GCF_001447785.1 Gekko japonicus
CCTCAAACAGGTGGAAATGTCATGGAACAAACACAATGCGAGTACATTTCATTGTACATACAAATTCTCATTTGAAATACAACATCATTCATGGAGGATAAGTCTATCAGTGGCTACTAGCCATGGTGACTGAGGGGAACCTCCACATTCAGAGGCACTAAGACTCTGAATCCCAGAACCAGGAGGCAACCTCAGGCGAAGGCCACTATGCCCTGTTGTTGACCCTCCAGACGAACTGGTTGGCCGCTATGTGTGAGACAGGATGTTGGATCGGATGGACCCTCACTGGTTTGATCCAGCAGGTGTCCTCTTATGCTCTTATGTCCTTATGACATAGCAAGTATGCGCGTTCCCATAGCTCAAGTCGGCTCCACGTCAGGCTGAATGTCTTGTCAGCTTTAAAGGCAATGACGTTTTATGTCTTCTGATCATGGGTTTTGCAACACATGTAAGATGCCACA
>NW_015186113.1:0-459 GCF_001447785.1 Gekko japonicus
CTGGTGGTGGTTCACCCGTCAGAAGAAGAGAAGAAGAGAAAGAAATTGGATTTATACCCCACCCTACACTACCTGAGGAGTGGGAAATCAAACTGGTTCTCCGTGCTCCTACCCACTACACCAAACTGGCTCTCAGCCACTAAATTGTCGCTTCCCAGCAATGCCAAACACATTCTTAGGTAGCATCTCCAAAATGGGACCAGGGAAACAAGTTGCAGATCAAACACACGTGCGGGAACCAAACCTGGTTCTCCCAGATTACAGTCTGTGCTCCTAACCACCACACCAAAATGGCTCTCAGTAGATGAGATGTCTGTAAAGACACTGTACGGATCCATGGTTGGATCTCTAGAGATGGACTTAATCTCCAACAAGCAGTTTTGATGTGGATCAGGGATGGGGACGATTTAACTCTTACAAGCAAAAGAAAAAAAGCTGAACAGCTACCAAGGCCTCTAC
>NW_015186114.1:0-455 GCF_001447785.1 Gekko japonicus
ACCTTGAGCCCAGAGTCCTTCAGTATGCACATTAAGAATTAGAATGGGGACACCACGTTCACAGCAAGTGTACTCCCCAGAAGTTGAACAGGTAATGTCAATTCCTAGACACTTGAATATACCATCCAGTTACAGTGAATCAATGAGATGATTTGGTTAAAGAAGTAGCAGTTACATGAAATAAGGAGAAGGAAACCAAACACAAGATAAAGCAATCTGTAAACCAACTAGCAGACTTTATTAGAAGCTTTGGGCATACCAGTCTCTGGGAAGCTGCTATTATGTATTGAGTCTGAACTGTCCTTGCAAAAGGACTGAGCTTGGGATGCATAACAATAGATTGCTAGGATCCTAGAACAGACCAGTAGGGAGACAGAGATCCTAGAGTAAACCAATCGGGAAACAACAGAGTGTAAATTGCCTATTATTGGGAGTGGGGTGTTTTTGGGTGTAAC
>NW_015186115.1:0-454 GCF_001447785.1 Gekko japonicus
CTGCAGATTCCACTGTGAACATGTTTTATTATTGTACTTCGCATGTTTGAAGGTAGTAATCAGATATGAGGTAATCACTCGGCCTGCTTGGTTTGTGCCAAGCAGCCATGAAAGCCTGCCAAACCAGTTTGCATTCGGTTCCTCTAAATTGTGCATGCACAAGGATGCTGTTGTTTCAAATTAGCAGCCATTAGCATCACTAAGGACTACTTAGCCAAACACCAATGGGCAGGATTTTATTGAAACACAGCATTTATCGATGACTGGTTTATATGATTTGTGACTGATCTAATTGTCTATTTAAACAATTGCCTGCTGAGCAGAGTCATTATGCAGTAAGGATGGGGAGGGGGAAGACCTCAGCTGGGCTGTGTGCAAACCTGCATGCATGAAATGCCAATTGTGGTGTATTGCATGACTAGCAGGGAATACAGTGAAGCAACATGTCAAATAC
>NW_015186116.1:0-447 GCF_001447785.1 Gekko japonicus
TTTACAATTGCAGTCCACTCATAGTGTGCGTTACAAAATTTCTGGCTATACTACACTGCGAGCCTTTGTAATCTTCGTGCTTCTAACCAGGAGGCATGGCCGAATTTTGCAGAGATCACAAACTGCCTCATCTGAGAGGGTGTAATTCTTGCTTTTTCTTTCTTTAAAAGTACCCTCCTTCAGCATGTCACGATGAAGAGTGACTCCTCGGCAAACAGAAGTTTAGAAAACTCTGAACTTGAGTTACTCTCCTCCATTAACAAAAAAGAGTTGGGAATGAATTCATACTGTATTTCACATGATGGCAGCTGAACCCTGATGCTGAAACGGAGTCCAGAAAATGAGGGATTAAAATTAGGATTTTTGTGCACCTTGGACATTCCACCCTGATCCTCTAAAGCACCAGAGGGACAACAGAAGTGCCGAAGAAATGCGAGCTTTGCTATC
>NW_015186117.1:0-493 GCF_001447785.1 Gekko japonicus
TGGGCTTAGGGTGTTGGAGCAGGGTCTGGATGGCCCAGGTTTGAAGGGTCTGCCATGAAGTTCACTGAGGGACCTTGGGACAACCTGCTGTCAATGTTCCCTCTAAGCTGCGGAGTCTTGTGAGCAAAAATTCTACTTTGTGAGCTACTGGCATTAAAGTTGTGAGCAAGCGATGTGGTATTCCACTCCTTCTCTGATTGGACAAGATCGGGCTACCCTGAGCCACCCAGGTGAGGGCAGTCACCTCACACCAAATCCCATTTACAACAGCTGATGCAAACGGCCACCAACACTTTATTCAGCCACAGATTTTGTTACGGCTCAGCATGAGTTGTCGGAAAGGAACGCCCTCTGCTTGAAGAAACGGCTGAGGGGTGACACGATCGAGGTTTATAAGAGTATGCATGGGATAGAGCAGGTAGAGAAAGAAGTACTTTCCCCCCTTTCTCACAATACTAGTGTGTGTGGGCGGGCACTCCATGAAATTGCTGAG
>NW_015186118.1:0-461 GCF_001447785.1 Gekko japonicus
GGGTGTGTAGTCCCAGCAGGGCCCCTGGCGCACACAGCGGAGGGTTGGAGCATGACTGGGCATCCTGTCCCTGCAGGGCCGGGACCGTCACGGCGGCATGCATCACCAGCATGTGGGGGAGATGTGGCCCGAAGGCTCACCAATGTGGAGGCAGCACTGCAGGACCTTCGCGTGTCAGGTGGGCACAACACAGCCAGGGGTGGGGCGGCCCCCAGGTGGCTGGTGACGGATGGGGCATGGGTGTCGTGGCGTGGGCACATGGCCCAGGTGTCTGTGGCCAAGGTATGCGTGGGTGGCTTGGAGAGGCCGTCCCGGTGCCTGTGTCCGGCCCGATGCATGGTGGTCCCTTAGGTCATGCCACTGATGTCATGGTACCTGTCTTGTCTTGCCCTCAGTGGAACGGCATGACCGCCAATGGGCAGAGCTGTGCCGCCTATTCATTGAGCTGCGTCTCGACGGGG
>NW_015186119.1:0-474 GCF_001447785.1 Gekko japonicus
AAGACTCCACGCCTTAGAGGGAGCATTGGGGGAGGTAATTGTCAGCTCCTGCTCACCCGGGAGCAGAGCGGAGCAACCCTAACCCTAACCCTAAAACCGCCCCGTGTGTTGCCTTTTCCCTTTCCATACACCCAGGCAGGGAGCTGGGCCCTCTAGGAGAAGAAGAAGAAGAGAAGAAGAAGAAGAGATTTGATTTACACCCCGCCCTTCACTTGGAGTCTCAGAGCGGCTGACAAACTCCTTTCTGTTCCCCTCCCCACAACAGACACCCTGCGAGGTAGGCAGGACTGAGAGAGCTCTTGATAGAAACTGCCCTTTTCAAGAACAGCTCTTATCAGAACCACGGCTTGCCCAAGGTCATCCAACAGGTGGAAGTGGGGACATGGGGAATCAAACACGGTTCTCCCAGATTAGAGTCCGCGCACTTAACCACTCATTCATTCACTTTATTACGGTCAGAGACCCATTAAACAG
>NW_015186120.1:0-465 GCF_001447785.1 Gekko japonicus
CCCCACCCCCAGTTCAGTACATGGCTTCAATTCCCACCCGGGAGGGAGGGTCCTTACTGTACTCGGCGTCCTTGAAGCAGGTGCCCAGGCTCTCCTGCTCATCCATGCTGGCCTCCTCTTCCTCGCTCTCGGTGCTGTGGTGAGCCGGACGCTTGATGGGCCTCTTCCCCGGGCGCTGCGCCCCTGAGGCTCCTCCCGAGCCGCGCTCGTGCCCGCCGGCAGCCAGCCAGGCCTGCAACGCTGAGGCGCCCGGTGAGGACGAGGAGGACTGGAGGTTGGCCATGCACAGCATGCCCTGGATGGCTTCCTGAGTGCTGGGGGAGGCGGGGGCATCGCTGGGGGGGGGAGAACACAAGATTGGAGAGGTCACTTGAGTAGAAGACCTGCATGGGACAAGCGTCAGCCTTGTGGCATGGATACACACACACACCCCGCCCACAGCCAAGAACATGCCTACTTTTTTTT
>NW_015186121.1:0-452 GCF_001447785.1 Gekko japonicus
TTTAGAAACATGAAAGCAACTTCAGTCATTAATAAAGTTACTAAAATTAACTGATATAGTAAATTGAGCTGTGTAAAATATTTTTTTTATTAAAAACATACAGCGATTGTCTTTCCTGGTTGCTCAAGGTGGTTTATGCGGACAGTCCACATACTGGTGGCTTTCTATTCCATATTCTAAAATGCTGCAAGGTCAATATTTTGCTGAGAATGCAGGGCTGGCCCGGTCATATTTTAGGGTACAGTACCCTAGTAGTGGTGATTTCCTCTGACTGAAGGAGTCCTCCACTGATACAAGAGGCTCTCTGCCAGCATGAGAGGAGAAGAGAGTGGAGTGAACCTGCAGGAGCCAACTGACTGAATGCTAAGGAGAACTGAGCTTGTTTTGTCTCTGGTTATCCTTAAAATGGAACGGCTTCAAGATCGAATTGGATAAGCATATGGAGCAGAGGT
>NW_015186122.1:0-446 GCF_001447785.1 Gekko japonicus
CCCCTCCCCTCCTTCCTGCCCTGCAGGGAGGACTCATCTGGCCCATGCCCAGGAGGAACCATTGGGCAACTTGCTACCCTGCGAGTTGTAGGGTGGCGACTATGGTGCAGTGGTGGCTACAACCTGATGCCACTGAAATCAGTTGGGACCAGCTGCAGCCTCCACACAAGTCGCATGACTTGCCTGGGCCCAGTAATGGCCCCCATACAACTCACTTTGCTACTGTACAACTTCTATTACTTGACCAGACTTTTCCAAGGGAGAGACTGCCAGGGAGAGGGACAGCCCCGTAGCTAACAACTTTTTGCTCGGGGGGCGGCAATGTCTTGCTCGGTTGGGCCTGCCATTATATGTCTGTGCGGTACTGCCATGCCATGCTCATACTTCTAAATGACAAGTAAATAATAAATGCAAGTGTTTTATTCAGGGGTTGTTTCGTAGAAAAA
>NW_015186123.1:0-452 GCF_001447785.1 Gekko japonicus
CCCAGAGCTCGGTGCAAGCTGGGATAGGGCGATTAATAAATCTAGTAAATAATAATTTAAAAACTGCAAAATGAGGGCAATGAAATACACACAGAGAATGGAAAAGAGCAAGAGTCCAGTAGCGCCGTCAAGCCTTGAAGGTGGTCCTGGACTCTTGCTTTTTTCTATCGCTGCAGCCAGACCAACACGGCTAACCCGTCTTGATCTACACACACAATAGAACAGGGTTTCCCCTTTTCCTTTTCCAAAGCAATTTGCAACGTCGGTCCGTAATCTGCACGACAGCCCTGCAAGGCGGGGTGGTATTGCAGATGAGGAATGAAGCTGACAGAGACTGCGTTTGTGACCGGGGTGAGGTTTCAGCCACAGGCTGTTCCGTTCTCTGCTGAGATCCCGAGCCACCGTGTCACGCTGATGGCATCGCGAAGATGGGAGAGGTCCAATCCGCTTTG
>NW_015186124.1:0-442 GCF_001447785.1 Gekko japonicus
TTCCGGGTGTGGCGTACTGGCTATAGGAGCGTTGGGCTTGGAGCCACCACCCTGCCGTAGAAGTTTGTTGGGGGACCGTGGGCCAGTCACATGCTCCCAGCGTAACCTACCTCACAGGGTGGTCATGAGGATAAAATGGAAGTGCGGAGAATGATGTGAGCCGCTTGGGACCCCATTGGGGAGAAAGGCGGGGTAGACATTGAGTCCATAAATTCCACGAGGAGGGGTTGCTGCTTCTCAGGGGGAGAGGTGACCAAGAAGCAAGGGTGCCTCCTAGTGGTGGGAGCTGCAACTGCTTGTCTACCCAAAACCTGGCCCTAACACCACGTCTGTATGTATCTAGGGCTGTTTTCAAGTTTATTTGTTTTATTGACTTCACGTATACCCTGCCTTTCTCCCCAAGAGGGGGGGAGAAGATTGTATACCCCGCCCTTCACTACCC
>NW_015186125.1:0-435 GCF_001447785.1 Gekko japonicus
CATCTCTTATGTTCTTATGTTCTTAACGGATATTAATTCAGCGACTCTCTCCGGCGGACTCATCCTGGTGCGCGGCCCCGTGCCAGCCGCAGCTCCGGCTTATGTCCCACTGGCTCCGCCGCGCTGCGCCGCCACGTTATCGTGCCTCCACGATTCCGTCTTCGCCCGGATTCTGCCACTCGACGTCATGCTCACTGAGTCGCCAGGGTCGCTTGTCACTCGCGCCTCCCCCGCCGCCGCCAATGCTTCAGCTGCACACCACCCACAGGGAGGAGGGTACCCCCTGCCACCTAGGGGCAGGTACCCATTTTATCTACTCGCTTTACGCTTTTGAACCGCTGGGTGGGCGAGAGCTGGGACTAGGACCGGGAGCTCACCCCGGCTGCGGTGGGCCTCAAACAGCCTCAATAGCTGTTCACTGATGTTACAGCAGGC
>NW_015186126.1:0-435 GCF_001447785.1 Gekko japonicus
CATCAGACCACTTCCTGGCAGAATCGCACATCTTCGCTTCTTCTTGCGGGAGCTGAGTTTTATCTGAGGACCATCACACGGAAATACACCCCAGCAACTGGCAACCAGAGCTTCTGGAGCAGAGTCTATGCACTTATCTGAGCTCTCCTCGCATGTAACTCTGCTGCATGGGCTCCAAAGGGGAAAGAACTCAATTTTCCCTCTCCCCACCCCCCTTTCTGAAGGAAATTGGGACTTCAAGTCAGAAATCGCCATCTTATTTATTTATTTAGGGTTACCAGATGTCGTCTTTTTAGAGGACATGTCCTCTTTTTCTAGAGTCCGTCTTCTTTTGGGCTCTTTTTAAAAAAAACTGGTGAAAATGTCCTCTTTGGGGGTTGGAAGGTTAGGAATAGCTAGGTTGGTAGCCGTGGCATCCTCGCTTATTGGGGAGAC
>NW_015186127.1:0-438 GCF_001447785.1 Gekko japonicus
GGCTCTCAATTCTAACAGATTGATGTGAAGGCTGGACTCCCTTTTCATCCATTTACCTCTCACCCTTAATCCCTGATAGTGGGAACCCCATCCTGTGAGGGAAGCGTCAGTGAAAAGGTGAATTTCATGGGACTGGATCCCTAGGGGGACTCCTTTGAGAAGATTCCCAGATATGGACCACTATGAAGTTAGCAATTAGACCCTCCTCCCACAGAGGGGCTGTTTTTGGGTAGAGAAAGAAAAACACTCCTCTTAATATCACCCCAAAAACCATATGTAAAGGACACTGCCTGGCCCAAAAGGAAACAAAATGGATGCCAGCCAGGAACAAGCCTGGGCAAGTATTTTGGAAGGTGATTCAGAGCGGCTGTTTAATGTCCCCTCCACACCCCAGAGAGATGAATAATTGATGGGACAATGGGTCCATCAGGATCTATT
>NW_015186128.1:0-449 GCF_001447785.1 Gekko japonicus
AGGGTTCAAGTTTCTTAGGCACTGGGATGGTTTTTGGAATAAAAGGGAGCTGTACAAAAGAGACGTTCTCTACTTGCCCTGAGAAGGAACCAGGCTGCTGGCACTTAAAATCAAAAAGGTGGCAGAGCAGTTTTTAAACTGAATATTGGGGGAAAGCCGACAGGAGATGAAAAGTCTCTGGTTCGGGATGGCTCATCTCAAAGAGATGAAGGGGTAGCTGTTACTTTTCTACAAGGAAATGGATTAGAATTGTCCACTGAGACTGTGGTTAATGATATGGACTGCCTGGCAAGGTCTCGAGGCAGCAAGAGGAAGGTTGCAGGCTTAATAAGTATGGGAAATTATAGGTGTTTAGATACAAATGCTAGAAGTGTCCAAGGTAATATCGGGGAGTTGGAATGCTTGGTGTTAGGGGGGGGTAATAGACGTTGTGGGTATTTCAGAAACTT
>NW_015186129.1:0-432 GCF_001447785.1 Gekko japonicus
CTGACACTCAGCATCTTAATCTCTGAGCCCCCGCGGCCCCATTAGTTACTTTAAAAAAAGATTCTTTTATTGGGGAACAAAAGGAATAATTCTGTTACTGGCTGACAGTGCATACATATTGCGCAGAACTGAATTTTCATTGCACTGTACTGCAGATCACAACAGTCTGCTTTTTACTGACTCAGACAGTTAGCCTATCTAGGTCGGTATTGCCTACTTTGCCTGGCAGCCAGTCAGGCAGAGTTCCTCCACATCACCTGCTCTGAGCTTCTTTCATGTGGAGACGTCAGGGACTGAACCTGGTGCCTTCAGCATCTGCTCTACCCCTGAGACATGATGCTGCCTCCCCCTTGATAATGAGCACATGACGCTGCATTATACTGCACTAGCCCGCTGGTATCACAAGAGGGGAGTTTAATTAAACATTTTCTG
>NW_015186130.1:0-420 GCF_001447785.1 Gekko japonicus
CAGCTCTAGTGCAAAATCAGCCAAAGTCTCTACCGGGTGGGCCTCGGTCACAAAAACAGATGCCGGTCTATGAGGACAACCAATTCCCAGTGGTTACCATTGCAGTTAGCAGTGTGAGTGTGTTTCCATGCCAAAGAGTCAGATACTGTGGGCGATTCTGCATCTAGCGTTCGCTCCACATTTTCTCAACTGGGAAGGAAAAGTGCAGCTCAAAACCACATTCAAATACCCCGGGCTGTACTGACTGCAAAGTCATCCCTGAACGGCCATAAAACGGCTGTAAATCTATGCAGAAGGTACACTAAAATCCGAGGATCAAAGAACTCAAAAGTGGCATGGAGTGCGGAAGCTACCATAAAACCCAATAATCAAAGGCAGTGAAAGCAGCACTCAATGCAGAGGGGAATTTCTTTTCCAACG
>NW_015186131.1:0-424 GCF_001447785.1 Gekko japonicus
CTGCTCCTCTTCCATATTTTTAGTCATTACCTTAGTTTTATTAATATTGATTCTCAAACCGGCTACAAATCCATAGTTCTTGTTTCAAAGTATGGATTGAGTCCAATGGGTTCTCCAATATGAATACTAAATCATCAGCAAATGCCAAAAGTTTGTATTCTTCTCCTTTCAATTTCATGCCCTTAATATCTTCTTGTCCTCGTATTGAATAATTGAGTATCTATCTCCAATACAAATATAAACAGCAAAGGGGATAATGGACATCCCTGTTTCGTCCCTTTTTGAATTTCAATATATCACGTCTGTTCCCCATTAATCATTACCACCACTTTTTGTTTATTATAAATTGTCTGGATCTTTTTCACAAAGTTAGCGCCGGCCTCTGCCTCTTTGATAGCTTCCAACATAAAGTCCCAATTGACAT
>NW_015186132.1:0-428 GCF_001447785.1 Gekko japonicus
CAGGCCCCACCTGGAGGCTGGCGACCTTAATTGAAATACAGTCTACTAGCATAGCTCTTGGTCTTGTTTTACAAGTGTGCTGTGTGTGTATTCTTTTATCCAGGGCTCATTTCCAGCTGGAACGAGCAGGAACGCCGTTCCGGCAGTAAGAAGTCCAGGAGGAGCAAGCCCTGCCCCCAGCAGCCCTCAGTCGGGCCTGGAGGCGTGGGAAGCAGCACATACTTGCTGCCTCCCTCTACACTGCCACCCCACCACACTGCCACCACCAGCCAGAAGGCAAGGTAAGTTCGTGGGGGTGTAGGGCGGGGGCTTGATCGGGGGGTGGGTGTGTGAATGTACACCAATATCCTGTGTAGCTTTTTTTTTTGGGGTCACCGGAGATTAAGATTGAAGTTTACGGTATGTGAAAACTTCTTAAATAAGTATGA
>NW_015186133.1:0-417 GCF_001447785.1 Gekko japonicus
TAAATCAACATGTTATAGGCTTTAATTTTTCCCAACATCGAGGGTGGGGCCTGGAAAATGCTTTTGCCCTTTGAGAAATGCAGCCTTTCTTGTGTATGGCTTTTTTTAGGTATAATTTTTTTGATGATTTTGTTTGGCATCGCCCATTTCTGTCTTCCTGTCCCTTCTCAGACCACTTTGCCAATGTTCAGGAGCAAGCAGTTCTCGGTGAAGAGGAGATTCAGCGACTTCTTGGGCTTGTACGAGAAGCTGTCGGAGAAACACGCACAAAACGGGTTCATCGTCCCACCGCCTCCCGAGAAGAGCTTGATAGGTGAGGTTGTCTAGTAAATTCTGCTAGCAGTATCGTGGGTCCCTGCTCGAATGCATAACAGTCCTCCAATAAATGCCCTTTTAGAATCATGGAATCATAGAGTT
>NW_015186134.1:0-431 GCF_001447785.1 Gekko japonicus
CGAACCTGGCACATTTCTGTCCCTTAAACTCCAGATTCTAGTATGCAGGCTAAAAATGAGCGTAAGTGATGCAACACCACGTTAAAAACGTCTTGTACTCTACCTCAAAATCATCTTAACAGGTAACACTCAGATATAAGCATATGTTGCGCTTTAGAAATGATCTTGCAATCTTAACTGTGCATATTTAAAGATATGTGCATCAATGATTTCAGTGTCTTTCTACTCACACGAAAGATTCTCAAACACGTGACTTAGAATAACTTCCAACAGGGTATCACAATTTTTTAACAACCATATTCCACCCGGCGTTTGACTAAGGAGCCGCATCATACACCAAGGAGTGTCCCTGTGCCCTGGGGCTTCGCCAGCCTGTGTCCTGGCCTTACCATCGCGCTCTTCAGCCTGTAAAAAGGTAAAGGTAAAGGTTC
>NW_015186135.1:0-426 GCF_001447785.1 Gekko japonicus
ACCCCTGGGATGAGATCACAGCTTTTCAGCTTATAGAAAGACTGCTAAGCGGGATGGTGGTTTTTAAAACGATCCACAGTGCGAGTAGCACTCTCGTATTCGGGGCGACCAGCCCAGTTAGGAGAGTTCACTGATACTCCTACTCTGACCTGGATGGCCGAGGCTAGCCCAGTCTCACCAGGTCTTGGAAGCTAAGCAGGGTCAGCCCCGGTACGGACTTGGATGGGAGACCAGCGAGGAAGCTCAGGGTTGCTACACAGGAGCAGGGCCAAGACGGGGAGCCGTGTTAGTCGGCCCGTAGCAGTGGCACCAGGAGCACCTTAAAGACTCACAAAGTACGTGGCAGGGGATGAGCTTTCGGGAGTCACTGCTCGCTTCTTCAGATACACATGGGCAGGGGATGGCAAACCACCTCTGTTCATCTCT
>NW_015186136.1:0-536 GCF_001447785.1 Gekko japonicus
TACTTGCCTTTTTAAAGGGCTTTCGAACCTCTGGGTAATACCATGAAAGTCCACCTTCCAAACTAGCCACTCTTTTTCAGGGGGACTGATCTCAGCCGTCTGGAGATCAGCTGCAACCCCAGGAGATCTCCGCCTACTACCTGGAGGTTGGTAACTCTAGAATCATAGAGTTGGGAAGGGTCATCTAGTCCAGCCCCCTGCACAAGGCAGGGAATTCACAAATACCTCCCCCACTGTGCCCCCGGTGACCTCTGTTCCATGCCCAGAAGATGACAAAAAAAACCCCTCCAGGATCTCCAGCCAATGGCTTCCTGACCCCCAAAGTGGCGATCAGCATTTCCCTGGGCATGCAAGAAAGGGCCACGAGAACGATCATTCACAGCCGTGCTCAGGTCTTGCAGACTGAGAGATGTGACTTCCTTGACTGAGTCCATCCTTCTCCAGTGGGCTCTTCCTCTTTTCCTGCTGGCTTTAACGTTTCCCAGCTTTATTGTCGTTTCCAGTGACTCATGGCCAGAGGTCATTTCGGGGGGGAA
>NW_015186137.1:0-472 GCF_001447785.1 Gekko japonicus
CACTTAACCCATTTGGGAATATGAACAGTGCATAAAAATCCAGATTCTTCCCAGTTTCATTTATATCCGGGCCTCCCTTCAAGAAGCTCAGAGGGTCACACAGGGATCTCCACATTCCATTCTCGCAACGACCCTGTGAGGTAGCTTAGACTGAGGGAGAGAGACTGGCCCCGGGTCACCAGTGAGCTTCGTGTTTATGAGAGCCAGTTTGGTGTAGCGGTTAAGAGCAGCGGACTCTAATCTGGGAGAACCGGGTTTGATTTCCCTCTACTCCACACGCAGCTGTTGGTGTGACCTTGGGTCAGTCACAAGTTCTCTCACGAGCAGTTCTCTCAGAGCTCTCTCAGCCCCACCTACCTCACAGGGTGCCTGTTGTGGGGAGGGGAAGGGGATTGTAAACTGCTCTGGGCGTGGTATAAATCCAACTCTTCTTCTTTGCCACTGTGTGGACTCTAATCCAGAGAACTGGGTT
>NW_015186138.1:0-393 GCF_001447785.1 Gekko japonicus
TGCTGGCGGCGCGCGCGCATCGGAGGAGAGCTCCCACAGCCCGGCGACGTTCCCCCGCCGGTACAGATATTCGACTTGGCAACCCTAAGCTTATTAGAGCTGCCACCCTACAGGTGGTTAATGTATCAAAAACAAGACAGGCTTGTTAATCCTAGGAAAGCGTGTTCTCTTTATCTCTTGTTTTCCTTGGATTCACACGTTTTTAAACAAAGGAGTGATAAATGCTATTCAGGAGCTTGAAAAAACGAAGACTTTTTAGTCTGCTTTCCCACTTCATAGCTCTATCACGACGCCTTGAAGAGAAAACATTAGCCAGGAACATTAGCCGGAACAGTGTCAAAAATATTTGCCTCAAGATTTTGTGTTGTACTCACATCATTATCTACTGGCTTT
>NW_015186139.1:0-454 GCF_001447785.1 Gekko japonicus
TCTGCTGTGCTGATCCATATGGGAAGAAACGGATAATAAGCCTCCATGTCTGATTGTTGCAACTGCTCTTAATTGGTTCTTGGTTTTCAGTAGTTCGTCGCTTTGTGGTACTTTCGCTTTGGCCTAGGCGCAAGCCCGATTTTACCAGATGTCAGAAGCTAAGCAGGGTCAGCCCTGGTGAGTACTTGGACGGGAGAGCATGAAGGAAGCCCAGAGTCACATTGCTAATCTAATTCCCTTTTGAAGCCGTCCGTGCTTGTAGCCACCACCACTTCCTGTGGCAGTGAATTCCATGTGTGAATCACTCTTTGGGTGAAGAAGTACTTCCTTTTATCCGTTCTATCCGTACCTTATTGGGCTAGTTGGTAGAAGAAGAAGAGGAAGAGGAGGAGTTGGTTTTATAACTCAAACTTCTCTATCTGAAGGCGTCTCGGAGCAGCTGACAATCACCTTC
>NW_015186140.1:0-387 GCF_001447785.1 Gekko japonicus
GGGAAGGGCTTCCCTCTCTGCCTTCCTGCTTTTTCCTCAGCATGAGGCACAGCTGGGTGGGCAAGATTGCCAATGGCCAGTTGACCCTTAAAAAAGGGAAGTAAAGCCACTATACTGCTGACGCCAGCTTGCTCTTTACCTTGGTGGCTGTCATGGCGGTAATTTTACTCTCTGGTCTCTGGCAGCTTGTTGTGTTCCCAACAGCTGCTCAGGTGCTGAAATGTGAGGACAGACCCTGTGAAGAAGGGGGGGGGGGTTCATGGAAGCGCTGGATGCTTTACATGTGTATGTAGGTCATCAAAGACTTAACAGCACTGACAAGAGCCGTCAGGTCTGAAGTAATGTCTGAAGACATTTTCCACATTCAGCTGCCAGTCAAGTGTAGAT
>NW_015186141.1:0-392 GCF_001447785.1 Gekko japonicus
GTCCCAGCCAAAAATCTCCACTGAAATCCAAATTTTTGAAATAGGTCTATACTATTGACTTAATTTATTCTAAGCAAATACTATGCAAAGGAAAATTATTATCACTCTGAAGCAGCAAGGATACTAGAACCATGTGTCAAAATTGTCTGCTTTTGGGAAGAGAGGGAAACAAGGAATGGTGCCTTAGGCATTGTTTTGACCTAGTTTCCCGGCCCTGAACAGCAAACATTTCATTACAGGTAGGGGCTGCGGCTCAGTGGGAAAGCATTTGCTTGGCATGCAGAAAGTCCCAGGTTCAATCCGCAGCATCACTAGCTAAGAAGTTCCAGTGGCTGGTGATATGAAAAACCACTGCCTGAGGCTCTGGACAGCTACTGCCAGTCTGAGTAGAC
>NW_015186142.1:0-743 GCF_001447785.1 Gekko japonicus
GTGCTCAGCAGGATAAGCTTTTACCATTTCCACAAAAGTCCCATCAAAAATAAGATCATAAGAACATTAGACACGCCAATGTTGGATCGGCCAAAAACTCATCCAGTCCAACACTCTGTATCACACAGTGACCAGAAATACCAGTGCCATCAGGAGGTCCACCAGTGGGGCCAGGACATTTGAAGCCCTCCCACTGTTGACCCCCCCAAGCACCAAGAAGACAGAGCATCACTTGCCCCAGAGCCCCTATCTAGCCCCTGTCTATACCTTCTGGCTCATAGCCACTGATGGACCTCTGCTCCATATGCTTATCTAATTCCCTTTTGAAGCTGTACATGTTTGTAGCTGCCACCACATCCTGTGGCAGTGAATTCCATGTGTTAATCACTCTTTGGGTGAAGAAGTACTTCCTTTTATCCGTTCTAACCTGACCTCTCAGCAATTTCATGCAGTTCCCACGAGTTCATGTATTGTGAGAAAGGGAGAAAAGTACCTCTTTCTCTACCTGCTCTTTCCCATGCATAATCTTGTAAACCTCAATCATGTCACCCCTCAGTCGACTTTTCATTAACTCCAAATCGTTAATGAACAAGTTAAAAAAAGGTGGACCAAGTACTGATCCCTGTACTCCCGGGGCTCCATCCCCAGGTCTCCTGGAGGTTCCCAGCCTGCAATCTGGCAACCCTACCCCCCCATCTCCGGCCGGTGGCCAGGGGGGTCAACCGCAATATGTCAGGGAGTGA
>NW_015186143.1:0-353 GCF_001447785.1 Gekko japonicus
AAATGGGCTCGTATGAACAGGGCCAGAGTTCAGCTCCTCAAGCTGCAGTTTAAAAGAGGACACAGGCAGAGAGAGCTGTGATAACAAAAGGGAACCTCCATATACGGTCTGGGACCAACATAACCCAAGGGACTGCCGAATCCCTTATGAACCTGCCTGAACCTGCTTTGAGTGACTGTGACTTCTGAGATCAGGCTATTCTCTCATGCTCATGAAGAGTCCTCCTTAAGGGGTGGTGGGAAGCAGCGCCATCAAGTCACAGCTGACTTATGGCAACCCCATAGCATTTTCAAGGCAAAAGATGGTCAAAGGTGGGTTGCCATGGCTTGCCTCCATGTCATGACCCTGGTATT
>NW_015186144.1:0-337 GCF_001447785.1 Gekko japonicus
GTTCGGTTGCGAAGAGATGCGACGCGAAAACGGCAAGGCTAGGCGCAGCGAGCGGGCTTGCTTGCTAGTCTGACGAAGCGATACCTATATTATCTCATTTTACATTTAATTACAGCCAACCAAAATCTTGCAACTAATATTGTGATCCTATTATCCATATCTGAATTAGACTCTGAGAAGAAAAATAAAATGTATAAGATATAAACTGCCCTAAATATTTCTTCCTCAAATCCTCCCAAAATCAACAGCAGAATAATGTCTCAAGGTCTCGATTTTACCCTCTGCATACCCACACCCTCTGCATACCCACCTGCATAAAGGCACTCAATAACCAATG
>NW_015186145.1:0-379 GCF_001447785.1 Gekko japonicus
AAAAAAAGCCCTGCTTATAACGCTGGAGGAAAAGTCAGTCTTCTCACTGGATTTTTCCTAGAAGCTTCAGGTCTTTACTTGTATCCTGCTAAGCCCTCATTATCTTGAACACATGAAGCTGCCTTATACTGAATCATACTCTTGGTCCATCAGCACTGTCTACTCAGACTGGCAGTGGGTCTCCAGAGTATGAGGCTGAGGTCTTCACATCGCCTGCTACTATCTGCTCCTTTTTACTGGCGATGCTGGGGATTGAACCTGGGACCCTCTGCACGCCAAGCTCAACCACTGAGCCATGCCCCCTTACTGTTTCTAATCCAGCATATGCATAATAAGAACCGCAAAGTTTGCCTGGACCACTGTTCCCTCTAAGCTGAGT
>NW_015186146.1:0-346 GCF_001447785.1 Gekko japonicus
CAGCTGCAAGCAAGTTACCGGCATCAGACCCAGAGGAGAGGGAGGCCGGGCCCAGTGTTTCTCCAACAACACTTGAGCGAGCCTGTCCCAGTGAGCGTTTGATGGATTACAGACACCTGTCGCCAGATGAGTACTTGCAGGGATGCGTGCCACAATTAGCAGCAGCTAACCAGCCCATGGAGAGTCAGCTATAAATCCAGGAAGGGGGAAGCTGCTCATTTTGGACGCAATGTGCACCACAGCTGCATCACCACCCACCTTGTCTCCTGACTTGCTGACCAGAACCTCTGTTGCTCTGAACCTGGAGCCACCTGACCTCTGGACCCCCAACTCTTGAACTGACTGA
>NW_015186147.1:0-645 GCF_001447785.1 Gekko japonicus
GTGGTGTTGGAGGAAGGTTTTATGGATACCCTGGACCACCAAAAAGACAAGTATGTCCTTGATAAAATCAAGCCTGAACTCTGTCTAGACTAAATGACTAAACTGAGGCTATCGTACATTGGTCGCATCGCTGGAAAAGACGATAACACTAGGAAAAGTTGAAGGCAGCAGGAAAAGAGGAAGACCCAACATGAGATGGATTGTCTCCCATTAAGGAAGCCACGCCTATCATTTTGCAAGACCTGAGCAAGACTGTTAACGATAGGACGTTTTGGAGGTCATTTGTTTCATAGGGTTGCCATCAGTTGGAAGCGACTTGACACATACACATATTAAGTATAACCATTGGTTCATCAATTCACTAATATTTCCCAATGAAGACATTTTTGAAAAGAGTATGTAGAGTCTTCGTGTGTGTGTGTGTGTGTGTGTGTGTAATGTGCCATCATGAAGCAGCCGAATTATGGTGACCCAAGCAAGAGGTCTTTCAAGGCGAGTGAGAAACAGAGGCGGTTTCCATTGCCTTCCTCTGTAGAGTCTTCCTTGGTGGTCTCTCTTTCAGGAACTGATCCCGCTTAGCTTCCAATATCTGATAAGATCGGGCTATCCCATGCCACCTTCCCTCCCAGACTTGTGATTTACACT
>NW_015186148.1:0-234 GCF_001447785.1 Gekko japonicus
ATGGTGAGGGGCAGACTACAAACAAGGGGGTTTGCCTTTGTGCCTCACTTGTGGCTGTCCCTGCTGGAAACATTTGGCTGTCCCTGCTGGAAACAAGGATTATGTGAATGTAGGGTTGCCAGGTCTGGGTTGGGAAATTCCTGGAGATTTGAGGGTGGAGCCCGGGGAGAGTGGGGTTTGTGGAGGGGAGAGACCTCAGCGGGGCATGATGCAATTGAGTCCAACCTCCAAAGG
>NW_015186149.1:0-326 GCF_001447785.1 Gekko japonicus
TGGGTAGGGGATGGCCACTTGGCCAGCAGTGAGCTGGGAGGGAAGCCCGAGCAAGAGGTGGGGAGCAGGAGGGCAGGGAGCTCCCTCCACTCCAGGCATTGGTGAGATCACTTGTCAGTCACACAACACACACACACCTCTCCCAGCACATAGGATCGCCTCTTCATTCTGTAAACATGGGGAGAGTCACTCGTCTCTTCCTGTTAGCAGAACTTTGAAGAAAAACTCACTCTTAAATTTGACCAGGAGAGGGTCTTGCAAGATTGGACCTCCGATCCTATGCAGCCCATTTCACTGACAGGCATGTAACTACTGTGGAGCTCAGG
>NW_015186150.1:0-408 GCF_001447785.1 Gekko japonicus
AAATCCGATCTCCTCCTCCTCCTTCTCCTTCTGTGACTCAAAGCTGTGAAGAAGGCAGCTTTGACGCTTGGAAGCTCATTCCACCCCAAATTTTGTTGGTCTCTAAGGTGCTGCTGGACTCCATTCTAGCTGTCCTAAAAGAGAAGGATATAACAACATAAGAACATAAGAGAAGCCATGTTGGATCAGGCCAGTGGCCCATTCAGTACAGCCCTCTCTGTCACACAGTGGCCAGAACCCAGGTGCCATTGGGAGGCCTGCCCCCATTTTCCCCCAGGCAGAGTTGAATGGTGTGAAGATGTGTGGTGCTTTCATTTCTGCACAACTGTCTCTGCCGCTGTCTGTTGTGGGGCTGTCTGCTTCCCAAGCGGCTTGGGGGCAATGCTCCCTCTAAGCTACAGAGTCTTG
>NW_015186151.1:0-229 GCF_001447785.1 Gekko japonicus
TCTATGGTTCCGTATATAAGTACCTATAATTAAAATCAGGACAAATGTTGGAATACATAAATACGGATTAAAAGGTACAAGAAGAAGAAGGGAAGAGATTAAATTTATACCCCACCCTTCACTACCAGAAGGAGTCTCAGAGCAGCTTACAATCCCTTTCCCTTCCCCTCCCCATAACAGACACCCTGTAAGGAAACTGTGGATGAGAGAGTTCTTTTGAGAACTGCTC
>NW_015186152.1:0-284 GCF_001447785.1 Gekko japonicus
CTGGTTCAGTCTGGCTGCGGCCTGCTCTTTTTAAAAATGTTGTCATTAAATCTCCTAAGTTTCACACAGCCAGGGAGAGCGAATATCTCTGCACCTGCAAGATAATCAGGTCCCTCTCTGGCCTTGGCTTCCCTCATTAACATTCCAAAGCAATTAAGTCCTGTTGGAGGGAGGGGGGTGAAACTGCGGATCACATCTCCTGCTCTTAGGGTTGCCAAGTCAAATTTTCTTACCGGCGGGGGAGTTACTTGTATATGGAAGACATTGCTTGAACCCTAATTGGT
>NW_015186153.1:0-207 GCF_001447785.1 Gekko japonicus
GAATAGCACCCTCCAGGAATCAGAGGAGGAAGGCAGGACAGGGTCTGTAGGTCAGAGCAGGCCTGTTCTGTCACACAGGCTTAAAACATTAACACTCTTACAGTATTTCCTCAAAGTCTCTCCCTGATGCCCACCCTCCCACTTCCACGGCTCATTACTCATTAGGACGGGGACAGGCTACAGGGACATCATGCACAGCCTCTGTCA
>NW_015186154.1:0-212 GCF_001447785.1 Gekko japonicus
GCATCCTCCTGGACTGAATTGAGACCTGTCCCATTACCAACATGTGGTATTATTACTGGCATCTGAAACCATTCCAGTCTCTAAGGTATAAGGACAGATGAACTCTGTATCTGAAGTGAGATACAGCAGTGAGTCATGAAAGCTCATGCCCTGCCACAAATTTTGTTACTTGTTAAGGAGCTACTTGTTGTATGTTAATCAGATAGCAGGAA
>NW_015186155.1:0-491 GCF_001447785.1 Gekko japonicus
GCCATTGGCAAAGCACTGTGGAAATTCATATGTTGAAAAAGTACAGCAGTGAATTTTATACATTGCTGACCAGGAATAGTCATTGAGGCTGTGAATTACAGCATGTAAGGAAAAATAAAAATCTGTGTGTTCTTGAATCCTGGAGTCAGAAATCTATCCTGAAATCCCGCAAGTTCGATCCAATTCAGAGAAAATTATTTTTCATACCCAGTTAGAACATTTTTTTCTTTCTCTAGAATGTCAGAGGGAAGGCTACTCGGTGATGTTTCCAGCAAGTGTGCACAAAATACAACTGTGTAAAAAGGCTAATGTTTTCAGACCTGATCTGGTGGGTACTGTCCAAGGTGCTGGGGAGGGGGGGGTATGCAGCTGTGCTTTCCCCCTCATCTGACTCTGGAGCCTTTGCTTTGGTCCCCGTGTTATAGCCACCGGCTTCTTCCTAGTCCTAACCAAACTGCAGAGGCCCGTTTGCCAGTTTTAGGAGATAACCG
>NW_015186156.1:0-576 GCF_001447785.1 Gekko japonicus
TTAGGGTAAAGAAAAGTGGGATATAAAAATCTAATGTTCTTTCAGTTTCAGGTGTAGGTCATTGGATATTTATTTTTGAAATGTTTAATATTTTATGCTGTGAAGTAGAGTATACTGAGAGAGAAGTGCCCCAAGGAGCTTGATGGCCAAGTAGGGATTTGAATTCACATCTACCTGGTCCTAAAAGGTAAAGGTTCCCTTGCTCGAAAGCCAATCGAATCCGACTCTAGGGTTGCGGTGCTCATCTCCGTTTCAAAGCTGAAGAGCCAGCGCTGTCCAAAGACGAAGACGTTTCCGTGGTCATGTGGCCGGGCATGACTAAACACCAAGGCGCACGGAACGCTGTTACCTTCCCACCGAAGTGGTACCTATACTTGCAATTTCTTGCTTTCGAACTGCTGGTTGGCAGGAGCTGGAACTAGAGACGGGAGCTCACTCCATCATGCGGCACCCGGGTCTCGAACTGCTGAACTACTGACCTTCCACAGCCTGCAGTTCTGCGTCTTAACCATTTGAGACACCACAGCTCCTGGTCTTAGTCCAAAACTAATTCCTCCACCACACTGGCAGCATTGG
>NW_015186157.1:0-295 GCF_001447785.1 Gekko japonicus
CAATCAATCACATGGGCCAGGACTGACCTCTAAGTGAACGACACTGCAAAAAATATATGACATCATCAGGCCCCACTCTATGACTCCAGACAATAACAACATCATCATCATCATCATCATCATCATCATCATCCCAATTTATGAATAGCCCCATCTCTGTAAAAACAGGGCTCTGGGTAATATACATCTCCCTTATAAATAAAAGCCGAATGGTAGTGGCACTTCTCTAGAACATTCCACACGCTCCAAAATCAGTTCACTCTCATATCTGTCATTCAGAGGGTCTCCCTATTCA
>NW_015186158.1:0-466 GCF_001447785.1 Gekko japonicus
CCACTTGAAAGGGAGTGCAGTCGGTAGGGCTGCCAAGCTCCAGGTGTAGCCTGGAGGTCTCCCGTAATTACAACATCTCCAGATTGATCAAAGTGGGCAGCCGTGTCGGCCTGAAGCGACAGAACAAAGTTCGAGTCCAGCGGCACCTTGAGGACCACCAAGGTTTTATTCAAGGCGTGAGCTTTCATGGGCACGCACGCTTCGTCAGACGAAGAAATGGAATTGCAGGTCATAGTTGTATGCATAGATGGTGCCACAATGTGCATGTACACGAAAGCTCACACCTTGAATAAAATTTTGGTGGTCTCAGAAGTGTCACTGGACTCGAACTTTGTCCTAACATCTCAAGATGATAGAAATCGGTTCCACCTGGAGAAAACGGCTGTTTCAGAGGGTGGACTTTGTTCTAAAATCTCCAGATGATAGAAATCGGTTCCACCTGGATGAAAATGGCTGCTTCAGAGGG
>NW_015186159.1:0-636 GCF_001447785.1 Gekko japonicus
TTTTTAAAAAAACAGCAACAACAACAACACGAACGTTCTGAGGTAGAAAAATAACAGTGATGGAAGTATGTAATTTCGAAGAAGGGACTGCTTGGGAAGTCATCGGATGAAAATCTTCCATACTGGAGGCCTTCCATGGCGTAGAGCCAGTTTGGTGTAGTGGTTAAGTGCGCGGACTCTAATCTGGGAGAACCGGGTTTGATTCCTCACTCCTCCACTTGCACCTGCTGGATGACCTTGGACAAGCCGTAGTTCTGATAACAGCTGTCCTTGAAAAAGAGCAGTTTATGTCAGAGCTCTCTCAGCCCCACCTACCTCACAGGGTGTCTGTTGTGGGGGAAGGGAAAGGAGTTTGTAAGCCGCTCTGAGACACCTTTGGGTAGTGAAGGGCGGGGTATAAATCCAATCTCCTCCTCCTCCATGGAGCCTCCAGCAGGCCCGTAGCCAGGATTTTTTAATTTGGGGGGCCTTTAAATAGGGGCACCCCCCCACAAGGGAGTGCCAAAATAAAATAAAAAAATTGAAAGTTGGGTGGCCTGGGTTGGATGGGAAGTTGGGGGGTCCTGACAGTAAGTCGGGGGAGGGGGCACAGGCCCCAAGATGCCCCACTGTTCATAGAATCATAGAATGTTAGAG
>NW_015186160.1:0-310 GCF_001447785.1 Gekko japonicus
TAGGGTCCATCAACTCAGGTTTTAACTCTCTCTACCTATACATAATTTACTCTATCTAGCTATATGTAATGGTGGGCAAAGTCTGTTTCAACGTATCTGAAGAAGTGGGCATGCACACATGAAAGCTTCTACCCAGAATTAAACTTTGTTGGTCTTAAAGGTGCCACTGGACTCAAACTTTGAACTCTTAACTCCATTAGTCTTGTGGATTCACACGATAGAGATGTCTTGGTGACGGTCGTTCCAGCATTTGTTGAGATGAACCAGCTCACCAGGTCCGTCAGTTCAATCCTCCGGCTCCACAAATTAA
>NW_015186161.1:0-469 GCF_001447785.1 Gekko japonicus
CCTTCCTATTCTCCAGACCTGAGTTTCAGGTACTGAAACATGTCCTAAGGCTGGTAAATCTGGTCTCAAATCCAGTCCCACTTCTAGTCTTTTAGTCTGGAGCAGTGTTCCCTCTAAGCTGAGTTAGTGTGAGCTAGCTCACAGTTTTTTAACCTCCAGCTCACACTTTTTTGTCTTAGCTCAGGAAGGGATGGCTCCAGAGCAAACTCATTTATGCAGCAGCCAAATCGCTGGCTCACAACTTTAATGCCAGTAGACTTTAATGCCAGTGGCTCACAAAGTAGAACTTTTGCTCCCAAGACTCCACAGTGTAGAGGGAGCATTGGTCTGGAGTTACATGTTATATCTGACATGGGACTGCATCCCTCTGCACTACTAGGAACTCACAGGAGTCTATCCTATTGATCGTGTTGGAAACATGCCTGACCAGATCCTCCTTCCATTCTGAACAGAGCTTCTGTCTGGGTTT
>NW_015186162.1:0-555 GCF_001447785.1 Gekko japonicus
TGGCATGCAGAATGTCCCCAGTTCAACCCCCACATCTCCAGTTAAGGATCAGTTAGCAGACGATGTGGAAGACCTCCCCATGAGACTTTGGAGAGCGGCGGCCAGTCCGAGTAGACAATACTGACCTTGATGGACCAGTGGTCTGATTCAGCATAAGGCAGATTCATGTGTTCAATCCAGGGGTCATTTCGTAGAAAAAGAGGTGCAGGAGCTCATCAGCATAACCCATTAGCATAACTCATTTGCATATGCCACACCCCCTGACATCACCGGAAGTGTGTCAGAAGGCAACACCCACCGCCCAGGCTCCACTGGACTGTTTTGGATCGCTAGCTATTGGAGAGGGGGGAATGTGCAGATCTGTCCTCACAGAGCTTGTACCTGAATAAAACTTGGTCTTAAAGGTGCCACTGGACTGTTTTGGATTGCTAGCTATGGGGGGTAGGGAATGTGCAGATCTGCCATCACAGAGGAGGGAGAGCTTGTACCTGAAGGCGGGGGGGCGCTGCAACTTCCCTGGTTTCTCCTTGCTCCTTGTGGCTCGACTGAGGGCTG
>NW_015186163.1:0-623 GCF_001447785.1 Gekko japonicus
ACTAACCTTGGTAAACTAAGGGTCTGAATTGGTATAAGGCTGCTTCATGTATCCAGATATTAAGAATGCATTTAGGGGAGGGGCCGTGGTTCGGTGGTAGAGCATCAGCGTGGCACGCAGAAGGTCCCAGGTTCAATCCCCGGCATCTCCAGTTAAAAAAGATGAGATTGTAGGTGATGTGAAAGACCTCAGCCCGAGACCCTGGAAAACAGCTGCCAGTTGAAAATATTGATCTTTTCTTTTTTTAACAGAAGAAGAAGAGAAGAGATTGGATTCATACCCCGCCCTTCACTACCCAAAGGTGCCTCAGAGTGGCTTACAGACTACTTTCCCTTCCCCTCCCCACAACAGACACCCTGTGAGGTAGGTGGGGCTGAGAGAGCTCTTGACAGAAACTGCTCTTTTTGCTGCCCTTCACTCAGAGTCTCAGAGCGGCTTACAATCTCCTTTCCCTTCCTCTCCCCACAACAGACACCCTGTGAGGTAGGGGTGTGCAAAAATAATAATAATAATTAAAAAAATCGTCCTGATTCAGATTGGATTTTTTTTGTATTTTTTCATATGTACATGTGTGTGTGCGGGCCTGTGAGTGTGTATGCCAGTTTGGCGTAGTGGTTAAGTGC
>NW_015186164.1:0-218 GCF_001447785.1 Gekko japonicus
CCCCGTTTGTGTTTATGAGCAACCTTGCTCGACAAATTTCCTCAGGGGTTGTTTTCTTCTTCTTGCAGCAAAGTTAAGCAAACGGTAAATCTCCCATCCTTCCTACCTGAAAGAGTGACCTGACAAATTTCCTCAGGGGTTGTTTTCTTGCTGTCTTCTTCTTGCAGCAAAGTTTAGCAAACGGTAAAGCTCCCATCCTTCCTACCTGAAAGAGTGAC
>NW_015186165.1:0-431 GCF_001447785.1 Gekko japonicus
GTTTTTATGCAGAAAAAAGGCATTGCGATCGCCAGCCCCTGTGCCCCCAGTGTCGCAAAGTTGTGAGTGTCGCAAACTTGTGAGAGCCAGTTTGGTGTAGTGGTTAAGTGCGCGGACTCTAATCTGGGAGAACCGGGTTTGATTCCCCACGCCTCCACTTGCACCTTGTTACCATGGGTGCTTGTAATTGCATTGTCTGTACTGTGCTAATGATGTGTTTGTCTCATGTCTGTGTATCTATGCATTTGGGACTCAGGGAGTAAGGCTGTGCTAGCTGCTGTGATTGTATGGTTTGCTTTGCATCTCATACCCGCCCATGGATGGGCAAGGCTGGTGTTACCGGCTGCAGAACACGTGCTTCCCTGGACCTTCCCAGAGTGCCTCAGGACAAAGAAGGCAGACGCTGATCTGTGGGAAATCACGTAACTCTC
>NW_015186166.1:0-509 GCF_001447785.1 Gekko japonicus
ATGGAAACATCAGCCAAGTTTCCTTTTCTGTTTGGGACGGAGTCCTTTTGAATGGCCTGTCAAAGAGGGTGAGGAGGGCACCTTCTAGGGTTACCAGCCTCCAAGTGGGGCTGCCAGCCAAGTTGGGTTGCCAGCAACTGGCAGTCGGGCTGGCGACAAGGGGGCATGGGCATGACATTGGCGATGTTACCATGTCACTTTCAGGGGAAACCCAGAAATGGCATAAGGCAGTTCTAGGAAGCGCCAGAAATTCTATGGTAAAATCCACTGAGTTTCCGGCGATTCCTAGAGCTACCTCATAGAGCTACCTCAGGTCACTTCTGGGTTTTACCTAGAAGTGATGTAGCTATGTCGGTGACATCACTGCTTTTTATTTTATTTTTCTCCCACTGTTTGCCACCAAGACGCCTCCCATTATCGGCCTGGCAAGCCTAAGGCAGCAATGATGCTGCTGGATTGGTTCATCTCCGTAAAAACAGTAGGAGTCTGACCTCTTTGCCTTGTCTGTT
>NW_015186167.1:0-597 GCF_001447785.1 Gekko japonicus
TAAGAACTGAGTCTGTTATTTTGGCCATTGTGAAATGGTCCCATAGCTTTTCATGCCAGGGAGAACTTTAACCAGAAGTGGGTCTCTGCAGCATTCCCCCACTCTAGATCCGCTGCTGAAGTTTCTGGTTAAATTCACTGTACCTAGAGCCAATCCTGTCCAGAGGGAAGGCAGTGTCATTTAGCCCGATCTCATTAGATCTTGGGAGCTAACCCTGGAGAGGAGAACACCTTGAAACCAGTGTTCCCTCTAAGCTGAGTTAGTGTGAGCTAGCTCACAGTTTTTTAGCCTCTGGCTCTCACATGTTTGTCTTAGCTCAGGAAGGAGGGCTCCGGAGCAAACTAATTTATGCAGCAGCCAAATCGCTCGCTCACCCGCCTGCTCACAACTTTAATGCTGGTAGCTCACGGAGTAGAATTTTTGCTCAAAGGAGTCCACAGCTTAGAGGGAGCATTGCTTGAAACCCCCTTGCTGGGGTCGCCATAAGTCAGTTGCAACGTGAGGGCATGTACATACACCTTTAGAGCCAACATTAACCATGTGTTGGTCACACCTGTCTCTTGTCCTCGTTGGCTTCCCTGTCCCTCTCTTTTCCTC
>NW_015186168.1:0-419 GCF_001447785.1 Gekko japonicus
AGCAGCTGCATGTGGAGTTATGGGGAATCCAACCCGGTTTTCCCAGATCTGAGTCTGCCAACTACTCCAAACTGGCTATCAGGGACCTGAGCAGGGTATAATGCCACAAAGATCACCTTCCAAAGCAGACATTTTCTCTGGGAGAACTGATCTGTGTAGTTTGCAGACCCGCCGGAATTCCAGGATATCTCATAAGAACATAAGAGAAGCCCATGTTGGATCAGGCCAATGGCCCATCCAGTCCAACACTCTGTGTCACACAGTGGCCCAAATACCAGGTGCCCTCAGGAGGTCCAGCAGTGGGGCCAGGACACTAGGAGCCCTCTGTCAGCTATGCTGCCATGAGGGTTGGTGGTGGGGTGCTTGCTTGCTTGCCAAGTCCGCTGCATCCCTTCTTGGCTTCTGTAATGATTGCTTAT
>NW_015186169.1:0-415 GCF_001447785.1 Gekko japonicus
AAAAGCCAATTATGTAGCCACCTAAAGAAACCATTTTCACTTCCTGTTGGAGCCAGCATGGTATAGTGGTTAAGAGAGATGGATTTTACTCTGGAGAACCGGATTTGATTCCCCACACCTCCACATGAAGCCTACAGGGTGGCCTTGGGCCAGTCACAATTCTCTCAGAACTCTTTCAGCCCCATCTACCTTGCAAGGTGCCTGTTGTGGGGAGAGGAAGGTAATGTGATTGTAAGCCACTTAGAGACTCCTTAAGGTAGAGGAAAGCAAGGTATATCTTCTTCTTCAACTACTAGAGAATAAATTTTCTGCTGTATAGTCTTAGTCCCTGCTACCTGTTCCATTTTGGTGTAGTGGTTAAGAGCAGCAGACTCTAATCTGCATGCGCATTAGAGTGGTATCGTCTGCATATCTG
>NW_015186170.1:0-485 GCF_001447785.1 Gekko japonicus
TGTCACGCTTTGAACTCCTTCTACAACGCAGGCGTATGCGAAGCAGCACTACGGGAGCCAATCGAGCTGGACTACCAGCATAAATCCGCCGTCACCCGATTTCTTGAAGAAGAGGTAGAGTAACTTTTTGTAAAGAAGCTGTGCGACACTCTATTTAGACGTGAAAGATAACAAAAACTGTTTGCTTACCGGTGTTGAACTTTGACGGGATTTGGACTAAGCGGTTGAGCGTAAAAGAGCATTTTAAACCCGGTAATCCTTTTTCGGAGAAAAAAGACTTGATCTTATTGGCTAAAAAAGCGAAAATCTAACTGTGTTGAACATTCCTGTGGTGAGAGAAAGATAAGGTTGCTGTTGAAAATCGAAACTGTTGCGAGTTATCGCGTGAGTTGAGAAGCCGGTGCCACAAAGATTGGAATCCGATAGGAAGTGTGTCTAAGTAAAGTGTTGCCTAGACTGGAGTTCTGCAACCGGAAGTTGATCGG
>NW_015186171.1:0-532 GCF_001447785.1 Gekko japonicus
GTTCTCTGAACTCTGCTCCATCTCCATGCTGCTTGTGCTGGCAGATCGCCGATGTCCTGCTGCCAAAATGGCGGCATTTTTTGTGATTCGCCCCAAGACTGTGAGCAGGTGAGTATTCCAGCTGTCTTAGCAGGAGGAAAATGGAAACCTGTTTTTAAGAACTACCACCCAAAGTTGCATGTGAGGAGTACATTATTTCATGCTTGCAAATAAGGCCGCTACAATTACTGGCCCTGAATGGATCAGTTTCAGTCTTGATAGAGAAATTCCTATGATTCCAGAATTACTTTTGCTTGATTATGGAGCTCTGAGGGAACTTTAGCCTGTTCTTTTAAATCTAATCGTGGTGGCTACACTTTTTTATGCCCAAGCAGTACGAATGGGAATGGAGGCATTGCACCGTTCAATAAAAGAAAATTTTGTTGTATAGAGGAGGGAGGTGTTAATAAATTATCTGCTCCAGGTGTCAGATACACTAGGTATACCATTGCCCTAACTCATGACAGTTCCCAGGAGCTCTCAAGGAGGCGAT
>NW_015186172.1:0-498 GCF_001447785.1 Gekko japonicus
CGCCGGTCCCTTGAGTTGCCCAACTCTACTGGGTCTGCGAAGGAAAGGAAAGGGAAAATCCATCGTACGCAAATATATATTTTTTCAAAGTATAAGGCAAGATCAAACCGCAAGACTGTCTAACGCTTCCTGTTCCTTCCCATTTATCTAAAACATGTTTACCTTGCTTCCGAAAATTTCAACGTAGGTTATGATGCAGTGTTAAAACTAAAATGATAAACCACAATAAATAGTAGGAATCATAAACAGAGCTGAAATGAATGTTCATGGGTGAGCGTACCCAGCATCAAAAAAGGGATTGTGAACTGGGTCCAAAAACTGTCTCCATAAGGACCCATCCAACCTCTCAGTTTGGTGTAGTGATTAGGAGAGCCAGTTTTGGTGCAGTGTGTTCCCTCTAAGCTGAGTTAGTGTGAGCTAGCTCACAGTTTGTTAGCCTTCGACTCACACATTTTTGCCTTCTCTCAGAAAGGACAGCTCCAGAGCAAACTTAATTTA
>NW_015186173.1:0-541 GCF_001447785.1 Gekko japonicus
GAGAAACTTTTAAGGACTCTGTCCCGCCCCTCCCATTGTGGGCATCAGTTTCTGAGCTTCTCAACTGACACAATAGTTGGCGAAGGAAGCGGTACTCATTTGGAGTACTGAGTACAGTTCTGGTCACCACACCTCAAAAAGAATATTATAGCATTAGGGAAAAGGGCAGAAAAGGGCAACTGGAATGATAAAAGGGTTGGAACACTTTCCCTATGAAGAAAGGTTAAAGCGCTTGGGGTTCTTTCGCTTGGAGAAACGACGGCCGAGGGGTGACATGATCGAGGTTTATAAGATTATGCGTAGGATAGAGCAGGTAGGGAAATGAGGAAAGGTTAAAGCGCTTAGGGCTCTTTAGCTTGGAGAAACGACAACTGAGGGGTGACATGATCGAGGTTTATAAGATTATGCATGGGAAAGAGCAGGTAGAGAAAGAGGTACTTTTCTCCCTTTCTCACAATACAGGAACTCGGGGGCACTCCATGAAACTGCTGAGCAGTCGGGTTAGATGGATAAAAGGGAACTCCTTCTTCACCCAAAGAGT
>NW_015186174.1:0-424 GCF_001447785.1 Gekko japonicus
AACTTTTTTTCTGACTCATCATTTTCTGTCTGTTGATTTGCATGGTCCTTTGGCACCCTGCCGGTGCTCGGCAGTGTTTTCGTCTTCTGCCGAATTTTCGTGAAGTTCTATTTTTGTCGTGATGGAAGCCACTCCAAATGCATATTTCCCCCATCTCCTGAGAACACGCTCATGCAAAAATGAAAAAGGACTCAGAATTGAAGCTGGCAAAAGAAATTAGTCTTTAGGTGTGGGGGGGAAATGTGAGGGATGAAAATATACAGGAAGCACGTCCCATTTGTTTATTGGAACATTTGTACTCTACATTTCCTTCAAGACATTGAATCAAGTCAGCTAGCGAAAAAGAGTAAACCTGTTGGAAAGACGTTTGACATTAAATCAGAAGACGAAATGGATTTTAAGTATGGTTGGTTACAATACAGAC
>NW_015186175.1:0-478 GCF_001447785.1 Gekko japonicus
AAAATCTTTTACACACCAACTATGCTGTCCACTTGACTGAATGGAATTCACTTCCAGGAAAATGGCATGTTAAAATGTGAGAAAGTCTCACTCTATCAGTGGCTGCTATACCACATCTACATACAACATAGCTGCAATATGATTCACCATTAGCAGCAAAAAAACCTACTTTCAGTAAAAACAAGTAATGTCGCAACACTACCAGATGCTCTCTCTGGAAACTCCAGCACCAACTTAAACAGGGAAGGTAACAGCGTTCCGTGCGCCTTGGTGTTTAGTCATGCCGGCCACATGACCACGGAAACGTCTTCGGACAGCGCTGGCTCTTCGGCTTTGAAACGGAGATGAGCACCGCAACCCTAGAGTCGGATTCGACTGGCTTTCGAGCAAGGGAACCTTTACCTTTACCTTTAAAGCAGGTGGAGACCCCTGCTCCTTTGGAGCAGCAAGAGAAAAGTGAAGAAGAAAAAACACTTTG
>NW_015186176.1:0-23612 GCF_001447785.1 Gekko japonicus
TTCCTGACTTTCTGCTCTTTCTGTCTGTCTCACAAATTAAAGGACAGGCATGTCGGTGATCTATTTTCCATGACTAACACAATTTTTCCCCACGTATGCTTTTCCTCCGCTTCATTCATAGCATGATAAAATTAAGGGAAAAGGTCACCTTTTAAAATGGCTACAAGAGGCGCAGAGGTCTGTACAGCTAAAATCTGAACCGTTCCCAGCACCCCAAATATCTCTCCTATATTATAAAAGGGTTTAATTTTTCCCCACGTATGCTTTTCCTCCGCTTCATTCATAGCATGATAAAATTAAGGGAAAAGGTCACCTTTTAAAATGGCTACAAGAGGCGCAGAGGTCTGTACAGCTAAAATCTGAACCGTTCCCAGCACCCCAAATATCTCTCCTATCCCCCCCCCAAACCCCCCCCCCCCCCCCCCGCAAGGCAGTTGGAATTTTCAGTTGGGAGAGGAGAATGATGTCAGAGGCTGTGGGGGGGGTGGTTGTAAAACTTAAGACAGACAGGCAGATAGGGTTGCCAACTCCAGGTTGGAAACTTCCAGGATATTTTAGGGATGAAGCCTGCTGAGGGTGGAATCTGAGGAGGAGGAGGAAGAGGGGGACCTCAGACAGATACAATGCCATACTGCCCACACTCCAGACAAGCTGTTGCCAGTCTCCAGGTGACAGCTGGAGAGATCTTAAAGCTTTGGTGCTACTTCAAAGTTCCCCAGGAGCCCAAAACAGAGTAGTGTTTTGGAAAATCTTGAGGAATTGTTTGGTGCATTTACGATGGGGCTCCTGGGGAACTATTGTTGCCAATCTTGGCCCAGCAGCCATCAAACCATTCTCTCTAACCCCCTGCTGTGCAGCTGACTTCCCCCTAGGGTTGCCAATCTCCAGGTGGGACCTGGAGATCTCCCACTGTTACAATTGATCTCCAGATGACAGAGATCAGTTCCCCTGGAGAAAATGGATGCTTTGGAGGGTAGACCCTATGACATTATACCTGCTGAGTCCTTCCGCCCCCCGACTTCTGGTGCCCCTGTAGGGTTTTCAAGGCAAGAGACATTCAGAGGTGGTTTGCCATCGCCTGCCTCCGTGTCACACAGCCTTGGCATTCCTTGTAGGTCTCCCATCCAAATACTAGCCAGGGCCAGCCCTGCTTAACTTCCAAGATCTGACCAGCTTGGGCTATTCTAGGCTACCCAGGTCAGGGCTCGGTGGACTTAGAAGGGTGCAATTCTGCTTAGGACCACACTGTATATGTATCTGATCCTGCATGCTCAGCTTTTGCCCAGGTAATAAACTTTTTCTTACTGTCCATGAAGTTTATAATGGGCCAGCTGGAGCGCAAGCTGAACAAATGTATCAGGATGAAGCTTCTGCTTCTTGATTAGTGATTTGCCAAAGGATGTGAAGGCATAATTCACGAGTTGTATGTCAGAGACCTGAGAAAAAGAAAAATGGTATTACCTCAGGGAAAATGGAGAAAGACTATGGCAACCTCAGCACAAAGCAGTACATCCAAGGTGCTAGTCTTCCTTTTTGGTTTATGTAAAATAATTGGATTTGACAAGGGTGAATCAAAGAACTCAATCACAGATCTTATTCTCTGGATTTGATAAAGGCAGTCAACAGCTTATTCACCCACGCTTTCAGAGAGTTTTCAGACTGCTTTAGAAATAATATAGCACTGCTTGCCAAAAATGTTGTGCTCTCTTGTCTGGAAAAAGCATTTCAGTGTCTCTTTAAAGGAATTTAGTGTCCTTTCCCTAGATAAAGTACCCCCTCTTTCAGCGCTGACGCAAGTATGGGGAAGATACCTGTTCGCTTTCTTTCGCTGGAACTGGGCACCGACAGTTCCTGACTTTCTGCTCTTTCTGTCTGTCTCACAAATCAAAGGACAGGCATGTCGGTGATCTATTTTCCATGACTAACACAATTTCCCCCCACGTCTGCTTTTCCTCCGCTTCATTTATAGCATGATAAAATTAAGGGGAAAGGTCACTTATTAAAATGGCTACAAGAGGCACAGAGGTCTGTACAGCTAAAATCTGTACACCCCAAATATTATCTGTAAGAAGAGAACAGGCAATACAGACATGCTGAATGTGAAGGAGCCGTCAATGTTTATGGGAAAGACACACAAAGAGCTTACCTGCTTGTAATACTGCTCCTTAGCGCAAGCAATGTCATTTAGCATTTTCTGGTCCAAGTTGAAAACAAGTTCCTCGGGCCAAGGAATATCGCGCACTTTGTCTGATCCCTGTTTTTCATTTTTTTTAAAAAAACAAGAGGGGGGAAAACACCTGTACTTATTTCCACAGAACAGGGAGCATTAACTGAAAGAGAACTAGAGTGTAATTTTTACATACCTTCCACCTTCCCTCTGATTCAACAACCTTTTGATCAATGTACGAACAGAGCGCTACCACAGCCATGGCATCGAAAGGAGCATGCTGGAACATAGCAATAAAAAATAATTGGGTTAGAGTACTATCTTTTTTTGGGAAGATGCCACATTGCCAGTTTCTTTAATTATACTGTCTCTCCCTACCTTCCTAACCAGTGAGAGTTCTCAAATTCCAGCTTGCTATTAAATTAAAGAACATCCCTTATAAACTGTGACATAGGCACAATGCATAAAACTATGTTCACTTATGTAATGATCTGAATTTTAAAAATGAAATTGCTATTCATCATCTCGCCACA
This sequence comes from Gekko japonicus, assembly GCF_001447785.1. NCBI lineage: Eukaryota > Metazoa > Chordata > Lepidosauria > Squamata > Gekkonidae > Gekko > Gekko japonicus. Next base: position 2,701 of record NW_015186176.1, read on the forward strand.
AGTTTTGAAAACGTCTAGGCAAATATTTTTAAGAAATAGAAAGAAGCTTGCTGGCATCACAAAAGATCAATAACAAAAACACTCACATCACAGTGAGAGCCGAATACCCCGTTTGAGAACGTGATGCAGTTATAGGATTTGTCTCCCCAGCGTGTCGTTGGATCTCCTGCTAGTGCCAACTTGGTGACCTAAGCCAAGAGGTGACATTATAAATTCTGAAAGAAGAATCCACCACATAACAGGGGGAAAGTTCAGAAAAACCTTAGCAGAAAAATCAAAGTATATAGTTTTATTGATTGATTGATTGATTTGATTTATTCCCCGCCAGGGCAGGCTCAGGGCAGTTTACATATACGCAACAGCTAAAAACTGCAATATAATAAAAGCATTCAATCTTAAAAACAACAACATAAGGTGCTAATAAACAATTTCAGTAATGATGGTGAAGGCAGAGTAGCATTAACATATTAGTAAATGCAGTCGGTATTAGATTTTACAAGGGGCGGACCCGCGATACTCGCGGGGGGGAGGGACCTCCACACATGAGGCAGAGGAGGAAGCAGGAGGAGGAGGTAAGTTCTCCCCCATCCCACCAGTTCCTCCCCGTCTCCTCCCCCGCTCGATCTCCCCCCCTTCCCTTGCCCCCCCGGCTCCGAAGCGAGGCCCAAGTGGCTTGCACCTCGGGCCTCGCTGCTCTTACCCCCCTGCCTCCGAAGCGGCGAGGCAGATCACAGAGCGTTCCCTGCGCATGCGCAGGGGACGCTCTGATACTTTTGGGGGGATTTAAGTATCCCCCAATAAATTTTTTCCAAGTTTTCAGATTTTTCTGCACACCTGGGGACTGTCCCAAGTGTGCAGGAAAATCTCCCTCCCCCCCAGGTGCCCCCTATGTGCGGAAATAAGTATCCACACACCAGGGGGCGACTTCGGAATTAGATATATAGATTGTCGGTGGAACTCAGACTGTTGGTGATGGTATTGGGCTCATGCCTGGTGGAAGAGCTCCGTCTTGCAGGCCCTGCAGAACTGTAAAAGATCCCACAGGGCCCTAAGGTCTTCCAGGACCTCATTCCACCAGTGCGGAGCCACTACTGAAAAGGCCCTGGCCCTAGTTGATACCAGCCTGACATCTTTAGGGCCCAGAAGGACCAGACGGTTTTGGGATCCTGACCGCATTGCTCTCTGGGGAACATGTGGGGAAAGGCGGTCCCTCAGGTAGGTAGGCCCCTGAACATATAGGGCTTTAAAGGTGAGTACCAGCACTTTGAAGCAAATCCGGTATGCTATAGGCAGCAAGTGCAGTGCTTTTAGCGCAGGCTGAATTTGCTCCCGCATAGGGAAACCCAGGAACAGCCTGGCAGCTGCACTAGCTGAAGCCGCCGGATTTCAGTCAAAGGCAGCCCCATGTAGAGAGCGCTACAGTAGTCTAACCTCGAGGTGACTATTGCATGGATCACTGTCGCCAAGTCGTTGCGTTTGAGGCCCATTCAGCTGGGTCCAAGGATGGTTTTTTTAAAGAGAGGACGTACCACTGCTTCCTTGAGTGTCCTGGGGAACAGTCCATCAGAGAGGGACTTGTTGATAATATCCCTCAGGGCACCTCATAGCCCATCACAGCTAGCTTTAATTAGCCACAATGGGCACGGGTCAAGGTTGCAAGTGGTTGGGCAAACAGTTGAGAATAATTTGCCGACTTCCTCTAGGCTGAGTGGATTGAAATAATCCAAAACTTGACAAGAAGATGTGCATGGAGCCTTGAGTTCACTTACTGAATGAATGAATGAATTTTATTGTTACAGCGCATAGCCAGCAAGTTCACTTACTGCCTCAACTGTGACAGGGAGGTCATGGCAGAGTGACAAGACTTTATCTGTGAAACAGCTTGCAAAAGCCCTCGCAGCCAATATCCAATTCCTGTGGCAGAGTACTTGTTCTAAACAACTGGGCCGGGCGTGAGCTTGCAGATGCAATCGTAGCCACATAATAATCTCTCTTAGTGGCTTTGACTGCAATTTCATAGGATCTCATAAACATCTTATAGGATGCTCTTGAAGCTTTGTCACAGGTGCGCCACCACCGTCTCTCTAGCCATCTAACCCTTCATTTCATCAGCCGCAGCTCCTGGGAAAACCAAGGAGCCAGCCTAGAGTGAGGGCACAGAGGGTGTTGGGGAGCGATCTCATCGATGGCTGCGGAGAGTCAGCCATGCCAATCCACTAGCTCATCCAACAAGTCGCCAGGGGCATCGGATCCCGCAGAGCCATCTGACGCTGCATTGGGTCCATTAGGTTCCGTGGGCGAGCGAAAATACGCTCGTTGCCCAAACAGGGTCGGGGTGAAAAGTTCATGTGGACCTTCAAGGCATGGTGGTCCAACCATGGCACTGCCATAGCAGTGATCCGGTCCACTGTAAGCCCCGCTGTGAAGATCAGACCAAGCGTGTGCCCAGCTCAGTGCGTGGGGGCCGTTAGATACTGGGAGAGCCCTAGTGCCGCCATGGATGACATCAGGTCCATCGCCTGTGTGGAGGCTGCATCGTCAGCATGGACACACAGAACACACTTCATTGACTTTGATGTACATTTTACATGGGACTTTATCTTTATCTGTGCAATAGCTGTACACACAAACAACACTTTTCACCTGGATACCATATATTTCCTTCCTTCTCACCTGCTATCTGTTGAGCACTGTTGTTTGTAGCAGTAGAAAAGAGTTAAGAGTTCAGTAGCACATTAAAGCCTAATAACATTTGTGGTAGGGTATGAGCTTTCATGAGTCACTACTCACTTCTTTGTTTGCATTACCTGGACTGCACTGGGAAGAGGAGGATGTTGTAATGAGTTGGCTAGATAGCTTTTGATCTTTACCACACTTATACAATGCACACTGATAGGTGATGTGAAAGCAATGAAATAGCTTTATACCACCTGTACAGCTGCCTGAAGTTCCATGTGTAAATAAAATCAACCAAATGCAAATACTTCCTTAACCTAAAATAGGTGCAAAGAATACCACAGAATTTGATATCTCACTGGGCAGAGAAAGGTAACCGCTGTTCTATAGCTACCTCTGTATAATCTTCAGGTGTAGCCTGAGGACTTGCTTCATCCAGACAGATGGCAAACACGCTAGTCTGTATTTTTTCCAAAAGGGACAGGTTTCTTGGATCCAGGTTAATAAGATAGTCACGTATCTAGAAGACAAGTCAAAGGTTGATTAAACAATAAAACTCATGCACCTTCATCCCCCGACACCCCCTGGAAAAGCAATGAAGTCTGCTAACCTGTGCCCACCGGGTTCTCTCCTCAGAGGTTAAGACAGCTAATCCTGGCCCCTCTGGTTCATTGTAGCACCTCTTTTGGACGTAAGTAAGTTGCCTTGAAGAAGGATTAAGAAACAAGAAATAAGTTGAAAGTAGCTAGGAGTTCCCACTATCACCTACCAACCACCAGGAACAGAGGTGCCAATCCTGTCAGGAATACATGATAGCCTGATGGTTTGACTACAGGACAGCTGTTGCCATTTTGTTGGCTCCCCACCCCGCCCCTGCAATTGAGACCAGCAGTTCTCTGCCAGCCAGACAAGACCTAGACAAAGTACAAAAGCCAGCAGAGAGGCAGGCAGGCCGGGTGTACATCTACCTTGATCTCATCATGCTCACTGGAAACAAAGACAGCCACAGAGAGAAATGAGCCTCTCCCTTTGCCTAGTCCCAGACCTTTCATCAGGACCTGACAGTAATTAATCAAGTCCTAGGATTCACATCAGCATTCTTGAGGTTCTCCATTCACACTGACTCAGTTTGGGCCAGCAGGATTGTCCTCTGAAAACCTCAGCTTGATGAGGTAACTAAAAGTGCCTTATTTCCACCCCAAAACGTCCTCTCCTTTCCTTATTTCACAATGTTCCCAGGATGCAGGTACTCTGGATCCTCCTTCCCTTTCTCCTAGCTCAGGAAAAAAGCAACAGTTTGTTCTTGTTCAAGCCATAGCCCTATACCTGAAGTCAGAATCAACCCCAGCATGTACATTTATGCTAGTTTCACCTTGAGTACAGCTAACAAAATGTTCCTGTTTTGTGGCAAGTTACATGCTTCTGCCTGTCCACTGTTCTTCCTCCTTGGCTCTGCCTTCTGGATGCATGGCTGTCCAGACATTTGAGAAACTCTGTCTGGAATGTACAAAGATATTTCACCTTCCCGTTCCACCTCTTTTGGCCTCTTGCTTTCTCCTTCTTAAGTAATACACACTGCAGTGTGTTTGTGTGCACACATGTATGTTTGGGATATATGACTCTTAATGTGGGCACTGTAGTATTTAGTACTGTTGCTTCATGCTAGATATTGTCATGATTGCCTGAGCATGCTAATTATTCCCCTTAATAAAACTCTCTCTGATTTCACCATATTGAAAGTAATTCTTCCACATTTGTCCACATCGACTCCCGCTTGTCTTGGTCTTGTAATCCTGTAAACCAGCTGCAGAACCTAAGTCAACTATTCATCAGAGTGGAAGGAAAGTCTTCTTCCTTACATTCAGACTATGCTGGTTTGAACTCACTATACTGGAAAGTCAGCCCATTCACAAAGACATGTGGCAAACCACATGTGTTCTGACCACATGCAGAAGGACTTAATATCTTGTACAACGACAATAATCATATTTTTATCCCACCCTTCATCCAAGCACTGCTGCTGTACAGACTTCATTCGCTTCAGTGGGTTTGAACTCCACCATCTGTCTTGCAAAGGTTCCTTCAATGGACACAAAGACCTTCTGAGGGTGCAGAATCCTATCCAGGCCTATTCATTGGGGCTAACTTCCATGAAAGTGTTCTTAGGATTGCACTCTAAAGGATGCATTCGGAATATCAAGGAGCTAACAAGTTGGGTAGCTCCTGCTGTAATCTACATATAAACAAACTAATATGTGTAACTTGGTTACAGATTTTAACAGCATTTATCATTAATATACCTGGAAATCTCTGGTGGGCTCAACATATGACCACCATGCACAGCATCAAATGTAAAAATCCGACCTTGACATAGCACTAGCAGATGAGATGGGCATTCTCCTTCACTCTCTGCAAGAACAAGAGAAAGCATAGGAACATGACCCCTTTGTACAGCTGGCTATGTAGTCATTATGGAATGCCAACCAAGACACCCTTCAGCCATTAAACAATACAAGGGCTACAGGAAAATGCCCCTCATGGCTCCACTCAAGACATAACACTACCCTTGCTTGGAAGCGTGACTGGATGTTGATGGGAGTGGGTACTGTGCCTTCACTGCACTCTTCTTCACTGCACTCTCCTGGGAAGATTCAGGCCAGCAGTTTGGCTGGTGTTTCTGCATGGTCAAACAGCAACTGTGACCAGGGGTGCCTTTAACAAACTCCAACTGGACTGCCATCTGCACCCCTTCTTAGTGAGGTGGAATATGTCTACAGTTACTTATGCCACTATGGCATCCATACTAGAGTACACTTTACATGGGGCTGCCTTTAAAGAGTGCTAAAAATGTGGCTACGAGACCATTGGTACAGGGGAGCAATTGTAAATACCATTTTATTTCATCTATCCTGGGTGTCAGTTTCAGAGCCCAACTCAAAAGTACTGACTATAAGGTTTAAATGGTACATGGCGACTACAATACCTCAAGAACTGCTTCCTTTCATATACACTTGCCCAGGCATTGCAGGTCCCTGTGTGCCCACAACCTGAAGTATTGTGGGTGGCTGAGTGAGAGAGAGCTTTCTTCATAGCAGACTTTTGGCTTTAGAGCTCTCTCCCAGGTCATCTCATTACTGACCTTCTGCCACAGGTTAAAGATGGCTCTCTTCAGGGAAAGCTTCACGAGCTGCTGAATTGTAAATTATTATTTATTATTATTTATATGGACTACCCTAATTGGCTCCCGAGAGGACTGTCAGGGAATATGGACTGGCCTTGAGCTTTCTGTATCCCTGCAGGTAAGTTTTAATTCTGTCAAAGGTGTTTCCCAGAGTGTGGAACAACAGGTTTAGAGAAGAAGCATATGGTTCATGACTCTTTAAGAATTTTAGAAGGAGGAGGTGTTCTCATAAGGCACAGCAACCACGTGCACATGGATACCAATATATAAAGCAGCAGCAACAGACCAAGTTTCCAAAGAAAAGGAAAATGCCCAGATGTGCAGGCAAATACGACTATCCTGCCAAGAGCTTCCTGTGCCTATAAACAAAATTTGTAAACATTACATGCAAAAGGGGATCAACTACTATAGTTCTGAATGCGCAGAGGCACAGAGGCAACATGGCATTCGTATACATGGAGGTCATCAGCACACTAATGCTTTCATAAGGATCTGCAGGATTTCTTTAACACTCCACAAATATTGACCATTAATGTCGAGACTGCAGGCCTATCAGTGCTGTGTATGCATATTATGCCTTGTGAACTTTGGTTATATGCATACACAGTGAAAGATTTAGAATATGAAAGCTAAGGCTATATTACTTGAGCAAAGGTGAACTAGCTGACACATAGATACAATAGACCACAACATCACAGGTCTCTTCACCTTTATGGTTAAAACATTATGTTCTTATATTCCAAACAGACGTATGACTCTTAAAAGGTGGTGCTCCACAGGAGTACATCTGTAAGAACTGTGAGTTCATGGAACAAGTTCCTGGCAAACGTTGGCTGAGCACTTCAGACTAAAAGTACATGTCATAGCAACCATCCCCGTCTTTAAACACGGATCTGACTCAGTCATGTCATGGGATGCAGAGCCTTTCCTTGCTAGTTGTCCCTTCCCTCCCACCTTCATGCACTTTTCTTATAGCTGCCTGACTGCTGGTATCAGAAGCCAACTAGAAGACAGGTACCTGATGAAACAGAATGCAAGGACAAGAGTAGCAAGCTGGGGGAGGATCCAGCAGCCCTGCCCAAGAGCCCCTTTGAGCCTTTAAAGGGCAAAGGCAACTGTAATTCTGCTTCAAATAGGATTAAAGCAAACCTGCATTCAAAGACCTGCGTTTGCCACTGTAAAAGTGTCAAATTTTTTTTGCTTTAATCTGGGCAGTGCTAAAGGTGACATCTGCAGGGTAGCAGTTTAGCACAAATAAGTTTATTTCAGCCATGAGATAAGTAGCTGCCAGGGTGTCTTCTATTTATTGCAATCTTAAATTGCTTTTCATTTTAAGATACCCAAAATATATAACAGTAACAACAACAATAAACAAATATCAAAAAGACTTCAGCCTGAATAGTAATAAACTGGACAAAAGTCCAGTTTCTATCCATATATAAAATCTTTCTTAACTATTTTTTTTTAAAATAAAGTGCATTTCTGTGATAATGTTCTGGGAGAGGGTATTCTGTTCTCTTTAAGGCTTATTTTGGCTTTAAAGTTTTAAACTGATCAAAGTTAGAAATTCAGCTCCTGGCAGGATTTTTCTCTCAGTAGCTGCCTCAGTACAATAGATCAATCTATTTACCCCTCTGGATTCCCACACTGCAAACCAACCTTACAGAAATGCTATCAATTAGATCAAAAGAAAAAGTCTAACTACTATTTATTCTGCTATCAGAGAAACAATATTTTTTTAAAAGTTCTCTGTTGATCTAGAAAAGTTCTCCTTGTTTACCTGTCCTGAAATAATTGACAATGCAGTCTTGAGTAATTCCTGGAATCTTGCATGTGCAAAACAACATTCGGAACTGATTCATGTCCAGAGGCACATTACCAGATCTATGTACACGGAATTTTTCCCTGCAGCAAACAAAAATATAGGAGCCACTAAGTGTTCATTGAAAGCCATATTTTGTATCAGGAAACATTCCCCCCCCCCAAAAAAAGAGGAAACTGGAGAGTGTTTCTGGAGATTTATTGTTTGACACCATTACTTGTGACATGAACTATTAGCCGGAGTCACCTAAAGCTATCTTTCTTCAGAAAATGATGCTGAGGTCTCCTTTGCCTGGGGCTGCATCTACATGAGGACACAAAATGTGCCCCTCTGCCATGACAGCAGCAGCAGCCAACAGTGCAGGAACAGGCATCAACAGCCCCTGTTCCCAAGCTGCTCGTTGCTCCCCCACTCCTCCCCCTTTTCCTGTTGTTCCCCTGCAGCCCAGAACCCACCCTTCCCCTACTGAGCCCTACTGTAATGTTACAACGTGTCTCAGCAGGGAATGGCCAAAAGACCCTCACAGGGCTGAAAAGGGGGAGAATGTGAAACTCACCTCAATCCCTACCCCATGGTTGCTACAGGGGGGCATCCAGATGGACATGCCATCTACAGCCACCACACAGTTTCTTGTGTTCTTCAGAAAAGGTGAGATTTACATTTCCCCCAAAGTAAAGGCAAAAATATAGGAGCCAGACAAGTTTTAGAGTATAATTTTAAATGTCTTACGTTCTCAATAGTTCCCAGAATTTCAAAGTATGCCATGTACTCATGCTTGCTCTTTCAATCTGAGTACCTTCCTTCACTGGCCAGTAGTGTTCAAGGTAAGGGCCTGGACCTCCAAAATTATGAAAAATCTGTGTTGGTACACGGGCCTCAAGATAGGCCACCTTCAGCCACCATTCCTCCAGCTGGGGGGGGGAAAAAAACCCCAGACATTAGCATTAGAAGATTTTAGCACAACTCTTTTATTTACATCTGTCCATAACCTCAGAAGAAACAGCAGAACTCAACAAGCAGTGCGCTTCAGGCCACACGCGAAAGCACAATTGAGGCTAAAGGGATTTTTCAAAGCAATTACAAGATGGAGGTCTGCCATTTTAAGGGAGGGAGGAGCCAAGAACCTTTCTGGGCATGCTAGAGAAAATAACTGGATCGCAGCCCATAACAAGCCCTACATTCTCCTATTATGCTTCACTTTAGTTACTTTTCATATAAGAGGTTCACCGTCTCCTCCAAACACTGTACTAAGCACACAGTTCTGGGACTACCAGGTGGCAACACATTCGGGTCTGGCTGTACCCCTTTGTTAATGTTTACAGATGTTAAGCATTAACATAAATAATGACAACAAACTTCTCTTTCTAATCCTTGGATGTATGGGGAAAACATCAGGGCGACAGAGATTAATAGTTGTCATAGAAAACGCATCAGTCAACAAAAGAAAAGGCAGTAGAATGATTTGTGGGTACAGGTATGCATGGTATGACAAGTATGTGCCCTCTTCCCCATCAATCATATTCATATCTCTCCAGGACATATACTTGGCATTGCACCTCAGAGGGACTGCATCTAATTGGGTAGGAGCTGAGACCACTCTGCTGTTCCAGGAATCCTTTCCTACCTGCTGCCTGAAGACTCAGTGATCAATAAAGGCAATCTGCCCATGTTCTGAGGTACTCCCTTTTAGCCACACCTTTTTCTTGGAATGCTTGCATGTGCAGCTTCCTGATGAGGCAAATAAGCTCTGCTCCCGCAGCTGTTTCATCTCCCAAAAACAGCACAGGAAGGAGGCCAGAAGATTATACCTTGCTTGTGATGACAAAATGCTGTGGAAACAGCCCTGCCTGAAACTCTCTCTACCTTCTGAAATTCCATTCTAGGCATTACATAATTGAAAAAGGAAATGACACGAGTAAAGGACAAAGCCTTGGGTCTACTGCTTGATGGTTACTGACATTTAATCCTTGCATTATTATGTTCTCGCCTAGCATTAAAGTTTGGAAAACTGCTTTATCAGCACACATTCAAAGACAGGAAATACTCCATGTTTCCCTGGAAACGTACCCAATTTCGCTTTACTTTAGCTCTTTCAAGTAATTTTTGCTGCAGCTCCTTTCCAATCCCATTTTCAAAAGCTTTTACTATGCTCTCGGTTTGCTGATATTCTTCTTCGTTTAGGAAAGGCTTTACTGCAAAACAGGGGAGAAATGTTTCTTAAAGGATCTGAACACATTTTCTTCAAGTTGCATTTATGCTCCAACAATGTTTTAAAAAAAAATTAAACTGCAACAAGTCCCTTCAGAGAACTACTTCTTAGAAGACTACCTGAAAACATTTGAACAGGTACAGTGCAGATTCAGTTCAGGTACAATGCAAAACAACAGTTTACTTTTAACTTTGGTTGCACTGTGAACCCAGGATTTGGCTTGCAAATAATCACTCAAATCCTGCTTTGCTTCAACAAATACCGGTTTCATCACTTTCACTCTAGACAAGCGTTTCAGTACCCAGAAAATATCAAGGGCAGCATCAAGGAATAAGGTAGGATGTCCAGATTCATACACCATCTGAAACCTAGCTAAGATTAACTGTAGTTAATAAACCAACTTCAAATGATGGTTTCAGATCCTAATATAATGGACCCTAACTAGGAACAGTTAGTACAATCATCCATGTTTAGACAATCACACTAACCATATTTAATTGAATAATTAAACTTTTGCTTTGTTACATATGAACAAAGCGTATCTAACTTTCTCATCTGAAAAAAGAAAAGAAAACAGAAAAGAAAAGTAAGAAAATAATTTTTTAACAGCTGTCAGATCCAACTAAAACCAAGGTGTTTATTTTCACTGCCCAGTAAATACCTTGGGGTCATGTCCTCCCATGGTTTTTTGGCAATAATTTATATACTTTGTCAAGCCTGTGTATTATCTTAAGAATTTTAATTAACTCTACTCTTCTCCACCAGGACTTTTCTATATTGCAACATTTATAAATTACTCCAATTAGTATTCTCCTAACACCAGCAAGCTGAACAGCTTATTCCCTGACATAGTTTTAGACAATCTCATCTGAAGGGGGGGGGGGAATGAGCTTGATTGAGCCAATGAACGCTCAGTGATTTTAATTTCCATCCACTATTGCTTAAAAAAATGTTGCCAATCCTACACTCAGTTTTGCTGGCAGTAAAGCGGCTTTTATTTTTCACAGAATTTCTTTCAAGTGTTATGTGTAGAGGGTTACAGCCTTAGGCCACACTCTGCAAACAGTTTATACAGGAGCATAGGCTTGGGGTAACCTGTGAATTATCCTATCATAGCTCTTCAGGGCATCCCTAGAGAAATCTCAGCAGTGGATTGTTAGGGTTCCATGCTGAACTGAAAGGAATGTAACCTAACACTAAGTTGAGCAATACATATTAAATTATTATTTAGAAGCATTTTGATTCAGAATGGCTAAAAATAGCAATAGTTCTCAGTAATGAAACTTAATAGCTGGAGACTGAGGATTGAGCTGTAAACTCTCAGCACTAGTGCCAAAGAGTCCCTTTCACTTAACAGCAATGTTGGGAACTGGCTCTGTTCCTTGAGCTTCAGGGAATGAGAGAAGCCCTTATACTGCACAATACCTTTTCTTAGCGAGCACAGAGGGAGCTTTTCCTAGTGCCATCCGAACCCACACACATATTTATTGGCTACTGCACAGTCATATGCTATTGCACATCACTTCATGCACACGCACACAGCCACAGTGTGTTTTGCAGTTAAGCCGTTAACCTTGTACATATGTCAATACATTGCCAGCAGTTGTACTTCAGTACCAAAATAACATCTGTTAAACGGTTCAAATGCAGATTATTAAGCAACTGAAAATTCTGGCTGCTCTAATGGAGAGAAAAAATGGCTCAGTATTGCTCCTGCTTTACAAACATCTGAAATGCAAGCGCTGTGTTGCAAGTATGCTTTCATTAACCACTGCAGAAGCAGAGATATGCTTTGTCATCCTGTTACATGCCTTGATGTTTCCAAAGCAAGGTCAGGTGGAGAACTATGGTTGCCAACTGTCTGAAAGAAGGAAAAATCCTTTCCTGTGAACAAGGGCTTAATGGGATGTTGCCTACCTCCCGCCCATGAAAGTTTCAGCTGCCCATTCTCACATATTAAGTCCAGAGAAAATTTTCCTACAGTATGATTTGGTGTGAGGCAGTTTCATGTGTTCATGCGTACAAGCCTGCTGGCAACCCTAACTGGAATTAAGAGTGGCTGAAACCAGAGAGGGGATGCCTGGAGGTTGATGTCAGTTGTTTTAACACAGATCTTTCATGGTTTCAAGCTACTCCCACTGTCTTGGATAAGACTATTGTATTTTGTATGTGGTGGAAGCTGCCCTGAGTCTGCTATGCAGGGAGGGCGGGATATAAATCTAGTAAATGAATAAATAAAATAAACTATCTGCAGTCCAAAAGCACACATTTTACTGTGAATTGATTTGGCTTAAATACTGGGGGAAAGGCAGTGAGCGTTTCTTACTAGGTCTCTCCATGAAGTTATGTACTCCCATACGTCAAAGTTCCTAGTGCCTTCAGATTTACAGAGGGCTATCAGATTAAAACAGACAACAAACCACTAGGTATTTTTTTAGTAGCTTCCATCCAGAACAGCAGCTTATTATGCAATTAAAAAAACCCAACATACCTGAGTCAAGGTATTTCTTTAAAGATTCATCAAGAGCAGGAACTGGAAGTGAAGGAAGAGTTCTCTGATACTGGAACGTACGCTCTTCAGAAGTATCAGTCACTTGGTTTTCCATATTCATAATCTACAGCAAAAAGGTAGGTTTCTATTTTAGGGTCTATAACTGTCTTTCCCACTCTACTATTCACAAATTTCCTTTGGCTCGAACAGACTCCACCCAAAAATTAATTACATAGGAGATCCAATAAAAGAACAAAAAAAAAAATCTCTGCTGCATAACAGTTAGGACTGAAGAATGTTTACAAAAAAGAGTGCTGACTGCTCACACTTCCCTAAGCCTTTTCACTGTGCTTCACTGTTCACAACTCAAGCGGTAACTCACACTAACGCAACACTCTCCATGGCTTTCGCAGAACCGCATTCCACAAAGCAATGTACAAGCTATCTGCGATAAAAATCTCATTCCCACAGCCTCTCCAGACAATCATTTCATTGTGCAGTTAAAACACAGTTTGTATCTCCAACCCTTTCTTCAATTGCAGACTTCTATAGGTTGCACGTTAACTGTGTTATGGCTTCCTGCAAAGAACCCTGGAAACAGGGAGTCCGGGAACAGGGTTCAGTTATGAAGTCTGTTTAAACTTGTGGCTTGGACATGCACAGCAGTGTAACACTTCTGCTGCGGGGTTACCACATCTTTATTCATGTTTAATTATATTTTTCACCCACGCTTTCCACAAGGAGCTCAGAGCCGCACACGTGGTCCTGTCCCGTGCCCCCCTCCCCCATCCTATCATCACGAAATCCTGTGAAGCGGGGTAGGCTGGAAAGAATGACAAACACGTGGTCACTCCTACTCATAGCCTGACTTTCTAGCCACTATACCACACTGACTAATATTCTGTCATGCAGTCAAACAACTTTAACATTTGGTCACTGAGAAAATACATTTCCCCCCCCCCCTCTAGCTAGCACGCCTGATGTGATTATGAAGCACAGAATGTGTTTGGCCAGTGACACGGGTACTTATTGGATAGCATCGCATTCCCTACCCCTACCCACAGTTCCATCTTCCCCTCCTTACCTGCTCCAGGTGATCACTCTCACCATGTTTTTTTACAAACACTATTTATTCTGCATTTTGTCCTACCATTTGGAGGTTTTTTAAAAAAAACTTCAACAACTAGTTTTTAACAAACCAGATTTTTTTCCAAACTTGGATATCCCCTGTGTTGCAAAAGTTGTGAGGGGGGAGGGGAATCAGCCCCTAAGCTATTAGCCATGAGGATAATTCTTTTTAAGAAACTGAGCATGACATCTCTATCACTTTGCCCCCACCTTGCGGTGTGTAACTACATTCTCGTGGAAATCTATGGATGATCTCAAAGCAACATCACAAGTCTCTTCCTTACCTATCCAAGTCAAATTTGCATGCCCCGCAAACAACCATTATTTTTTCTCCAGAGGCTGTGAGCTGTCCCAGAGTCTCCATCTCCCACAGCATTGAAAATACTGGTCAGTCCTTTCAAACCAAGCCCTGGAAGCTTCCATAATATCGGACAAGGATATACAGTGAAGGGTGCTACATTGGGGCTATCCTTCCCCTAATTTTGTGCCACTGAGGATAAGCAAACCCTCCCCAGAACATCATGGAGGTAAAGTGGGAGGGAAGACTTGCCAAACATCACCCCCCCCCCTTCTGGGGGCAGAAGTAACTTTTACAAGGTGAAAAGAGGATTAGGATGCTATCCATTGTCAGGATATCATGCTAAGGTCCAAGGTGCTATGCCTATTTATTTGAAATATTTACAGACATACCTTTCTCCCAGAAAACTGGGACCCAAGGCAGATAACAATAACAAAATCATAATAAAAACATCAAAATAACTGCCATTTAAATAGCCACAAACAACACATTTAGAATGCAATCCAAGCAGTTGCTCTTCAAAGACTGAGTGTTTACATACACTCAAGTAGAAGAGCCAAGAGCCCTTCTGCAAAGTTCAGTCCTCCCTGCTCTCCAAAAGTACAGAGGGGGTTTGAATTTTTGAATGACACCCTGACCTGGACAGCCCAGGCTAGCCTGATCTCGGAAGCTAAGCAGGGTCAGCTCCAGCAAGTACTGGGATGGGAGACCTCCTTGGAAAACCAGAGGCAGGAGTTGGGGGCAGGCTTTATTCAGCCACCTCTCTGTCCTCCAGGCCCCCAGTAGAGATTAGTCAGTCACCAGAGGCTGCCATGAGACTCACACGTATATGCATATATTAAAAAATTCAAAAAATGCAAAAAAGAGAATTTTAGAATTTTCTTGGAGACTCTCCTGTAGCCTTGGAACGGCTCCTGGTCATGGTATAGTGGTTACATGATCTGGGGGACTTATATCCAAACTCCCCATCTGCCATGAAACTCACTGGGTAACTTTGGGGCACTCTCAGCCTAACCTATTTCACAGGGTTGTTGTGAGGATAAATGGGAGGAGAGGACAACGTATGCTGCCCTTGGGCCCCTGGAGGAAGAGCAGGATAAAAAATGTACTAAATAAAGAAGTACAAACAAGACATCTTAAGCAATTCATTAATTACAATCATAATGTACACAGTAAGGGTTTGCAAAGTTTACGCTGGCCTTTGTCCATTTTAACACCATAGATATGTAAAAACTGGGGACTGATGGACAGATGTATCCTTAATTGTGAAATGCTGAGAGTAAGTAACTGAGACTCTGCCATCAATCTCAAATTTTGACGTATTTATTTCCTTCACTATGTCCCCTCCCAGAATTAAACCCAAACATACGGTAACCATATTACTATGCTTGTTATTCCGGTTTGGTCCTTGAATCTGGTAAACATCTTCATTATGCTGTATACTAATTTACTGCTCACCCTTTACCTATATGTATGGACTGGTAATTTCCATGTCATTGTTATCTGAAGAAGTGTGCATACACACAAAAGCTTATACCTTGAATAAAACTTTGTTGGTCTTAAAGGTGCCACTGGACTCAAACTTTGTTCTTCTGTTTCACAGTATACTTCTTCAGGGCTACTGGGAAACAAATAACTGGTTTTGTCCCTCATATCTTATTATGTATTACAGTTTCTTACGACTGAAATCATACGTGCCACTTAAAATTACTTCCAGCTCTTCTTTCACGGTTGATATGCATATGCACCCCTATACTGCTTACATAAGAGCATGGCCAATGTGCATAGAGGGGGCAGGGGAGAAAGCTGTGCCCCCAGTTCTCATACTTTCCTAATGACAGGTAAACCCACACGAGGCCAAGAGAGCAATCCTAAGCAGTTCTACTCAGAAGTAAAGTCCGTTTTACTTAATTAGCTGCACTGATTTTAGGGTTGCAGCCCAATTCATCTCATGTGGGCTCTGCAAAAGATGCAGATGCATGTGGCTAAGCTTGAATTACAACTGATTTCCCAACCTCACCCTCTCCAGGCTCCACCCCCAAATCTCCAGGAACTTGGGAGTTGGCTGCCCTAGTTTCAAAGCCACAGTGATCAATTCTACAAGCCCTCTTACCCACTTTAGCTATACAACGACATTTTTATTTATTTATTTTATTTATGATTTGTGTTTATACCCCGCCTTGCCTGACAAGCAGGCTTTAGACAAGCATTAGATATATAAGACCAGAAAGGAAGCTGTTAAATATGCAAACATTTTCTGACCCATGAATACACAGAAGAAGTTCTCAATAGCTGCAATCACACAGACTAAATAATCCATTTACAATCCACTTTCCAACTGGATTTTGCCCGTTCACACAGTAAAATCCACTTGGAAAGTGGACTGAAAGTGGATTATTCATCTTGTGTGATCGCAGCCAAGGTGTCTGTGCCTCGTTTCCAAACGGGCGGCTGAGTACAACAAGCATTCCCACCTTCCTGCAATCCACGCAACACGATTTTGATGGCAGCCCAGAAAGCTGCAGGGCAGCGGAAGGAACAACAACAACAACAACCACCTCCCTGTCTACGCAGTGACAGTCGTTTTCACAATCCGCATGCGCTCGGGGTCGTTCCGTCCTTCCAAGCGAGCGCGGGGGGGTTGTGAGAGTGCCTGAGCTGCGAATTCCGCCAGGGCGAAGACTTGTTGTCGCTGCTACTTTTTGAAAGCGGCATCGCTTTCCGAAGCGCCCTCGCCCTCGCCCTCACCGCGGGGACAGCTAAGGAGAGCCCCGCAATGGCCATCATTTAGCGCTGCGGACGGGGGAGAGGAGAAAAGGCGACCCCCCATCAAACCTCAAGCGACACTGGCAGAGCCCCCTTCGCAAGCAGGTGAGCGAAGTGAATCACAACAACAAACCGCTCCCCCCAGAGCCTCACGACGGCGACCCTGTCCGCTGCCCCGCAAGGCCCCCTGGGGCTTGGCTTCCCCTCCTACCTCTCACGGCTTGCTTACACGGCTGCAGGCGATCCGGTCTGCAGTCTCACAACAGCGGCCGGGAGCGGGGAGAGCCCGGCGGCGGCGCTGCGGTTTCCTCCCTGGCTCAGCTGCCTCCTCTCACCTTTGTCCCACATCCGCGCCCATAGAAGGTGGGGACAGCCGCCTACGCTCGCGCCTGGCCCCTCCGAGGCGGGGCGCGCGGCTGTGTGAGGAGCGGCTAGGCTAGGCCCGGCCTGAGCCTGACTGGTCCTGCCTGCGAGGGCGGGCTCTGCGCGCGGCCTGCCGACGGGAGCAGCGGCTCGGCTGGCCCCCTCGGCCGCCTGGTTCCCGCGGGTGCGGCCCCGGAGGCCGAGGCAGCGGCGTGGGGAGGCCGCTCTCCGTCCACGCCGGGCCGCGTCCTAGTTCCGCCGCCTCCACCCGCGCCGCCGAGGCCCCAGCTCGCCCTCTTGTTTACTGCTGGCAGCAGCCCCGCTGGGAGAAGAACGACCCAAGAGGGCGGTTATTGTTCGTCCTACCGAACAAACGACAGTCTCGCACTTTTTGGTTTTGTCAGCTGCCCGTTTCCTTCCCGGACTGCAATCATTTCTGCCCTTTCCGTGGGTGAGGCTGGTCCGCATCCCTGCCTTGGCATCTCTGCGCTGCTTCGTCGTACCGGGCATCGCGCTTTTTTAGACACCCGCCATCTCTGCCTTGTTCTCAAGCGCTTTTTGTTTACTTCTTCTTTCATATCCCACCTTCCTTCCCAACGGGGACCCCAAGGGGCTTACAGCACTCGGCGACCCTGTGAGGTCGGTGAGGCTGAGAGTGTGGCTGGCCCAAGGTCACTCAGCACAAGCCTCCATGGCAGAGGGGGGATTCGAGATCCCCCAGGTTTTCTCCCAGGGCAAAATAAAGACAGTGATTTACCAGGGAAGGGAACAAGGCGACATGGTCAATAGGGGCTGTTGGGACATTTAAAAAACAAGCTAGATCAGAAGAGTGGGTCTCTTTTAACTTTTATTTTTTAACTTTGGAAACTGTAGTGCCACCCTTATCTGGCTTTTATTGCATGGATAAGGTCGACATGAGTTGATTGCCACTAGAGGGCATGTTCTTCTACTTACTGTTGGCAGAGTAATTAACACAACAAGGTGCTCTGTCTAATTGAAGAGCAGATAAAACTTTATTTAGGAATTGACATCGTTGATAGGAAAGTGGAGAGACAGATAGGTTCATAACTACATCTCTAGCTGAGTGTGGCCCTTCCAAGAAGGGGGGGGGGGTTGCCCTAAGAGTAGCAATCTGGAGACAAACAAGGAATGACACTTAGCAGGAGAGACGGTGCTGACCTCACTGTCCTATCTAATTGTCTTCTTGCTGCCCCCTGCAGGGTCGTCTTCTCTTTTCCAACACTTCTACCACCTTGGAACTCTTTGCCTACCAACATCAGGGCCCTGCAGGACTTGTTACAATTCTGCAGGGCCCGCAAGGCAGAGATGTTCTGCCAAGCATATGGTTGAGGTCAGCGATGGTTTTTTAAATGGTTTCTTAGTGGGTTTAACAACTATCTGGCTTTTAACTGCTTTTCTCTTTCTCTCCCCCCCCCCAATGCTGATGTAAATTGGGGGGGGTTAAAATTTGTGTTATGGTGCCATACAGATGTTAGGTTTTTATGGATTACTGTTTAATGTATTTATATGTATTTTATATGAATTTGCTGTGCACCAACCTGAGCTTGCGCAGAGGGCGGTATAGAAGCCTAATGAAATAAATAGTGTGGTATCTGATCTCCTATATTGTTAATATGAGGACTACTACTTTTTCTCTCTGCTTTTGAACTTTTAAAGGACTTGAACATTCTAATCAACAGGTTGTTTGATATTTTCAGTAAGGGAGACATAGAATCAACTATGTTTTTAGTCAGAGTCTGTAATTGCTTTTTCTTCTTCCTAGAAATCCAGGGTTGTAACCTCATACCAGCTCCACCCAGCACTACTTCATGTACTTAGATCTACTGGCCATTCTACACAGGAGGCCTTAAGAAATATCTCTCCCCCTCCCACCCTTTGTTGCTTTTGAACATTCAGCCTGATGAAACGATCTAGAGAACTCGAAAGCTTGCACACTGTTTTGTGCTATTTTGGTTGGTTCTAATTAAATGTATTACATGTTTTTGGATTTTAATCTGGATTAAAAAGGCCATATGAAACCTCTGCCTAGAACTTTGAAGAATGCTTGTGTCAAATTAGAACACTTATTCATTTGTGATGTACCAATCAGTATTTGTTGGAATATGTTGTAAAATGTATCTGTTACCAGTACATAAAATATAATAAAATGGTCCAAAGAGAGAAAAAAAAATCTTTTAACATGTATGCTACATTCTTAATTTATTATTTGGACCAAATAAAGAACAAAGAATCTGTTACATTCTTAACTTATTATTTGATTAATCACAAGCAACATTATAATTTATGCAAGTATAGTAGTTTTTAAATACTTTATTCTTTGTCACACCATTTCTCTCATAACTCCCTTTGAAACTTTTCTTGCAGAAACCTTCACCCCACATAGTTTTTGGTGTTCAGTCTCCATGTAGATTTTCAGATCATAGGAATTAGCATCTTTCTGAAGCTGCAGGTATTAGAGAACTGTTATTATTGGCAGACTAATAGGGACCCAACCAAAAATAATCACCACATCTAAGCTCCATTTCTGCAATCTATCTATTAAAAGGAGTTCTTCACAGTAATAATTTCAGAAAAATTAGGCAGGAAACTTCATAGAATTTCACTTCCAGTGTTGCATCAGCAAGAACATCAGGAAGCCACAGCCTTCAGTTTGCTGTTAAGAGCAAGGCTGTTCTGTTAAGAGCAAGGCTGTTAATGACAGGACGTTTTGGAGGTCATTCATTCATAGGGTTGCCATAAGTCGGAAGTGACAGTGGCACTTAACACACAAAGACGACAATGCATATGTAACACAACTAAAGAGCACTGAATTAGGAATGAATATGTTATATGGCCCCTGAGCTGGATATCCCAGGCTGGCCTGGTCTCATCAGATCTTGCAGGGTCAGCCCTGGTTAGTATTTGGATGGGAGACTATCGAGGAGGACCAGGGGTCACTACATAGAGGCAGACAATGACAAAATCGCCTCTGAACATCTCTTGAAAACCCTGCGGGGTTGTCATGAGTTGGCTGCAACTTGGCAACTATATATACACCTCTGCAAATTACACCCCGTTTTGTGATTGTTTTGAGTGAGATTGTGAAATAGGGTTGAATATGTTCATATATTCAGGAAATAAGAAAACCTTATACTCACTCCAATCTTGTCTCAGTACGAAGTGGAATCTAACAGCTTCCTGCTCACTGTAAAATGGCTTAATGACGTCACATAGTCGAATTTGATTTGCTGATAATGGGACATTATTACACTGCCTACATGATCTCTGTTTGTGTGGGATCTTCTCCAGAATAAGACCCTCTTAAAAACAAAATTGCACCAAAGATGCAGACCAGAGGACGAAGCAGCAGTGAGCAAGAATAGAATAAAGCAGCAAAATATTTTCATTACATTTTTGCCCCCTCAAAAGCCTTCCTTTCTCCCTTAAAAGTTTTTGGGAGAAAGTTTAATGCAGCCCTAAATGGAATATATGTTCAGGTTCAACTCCACCTCTGTAATTACATCATTTTAGCAACACATATTTCTTTAATACAATTGCATTATATGGAAAATATGTTAAGCACAACTGGCATTAACCCTTTCTCCAATGAACTTTTACCTATCAGATATTTTACAGAAGTACCCATCAGCTTCACTAGGACCTATAATCTTTCCCTCTCCTGTCCTCTCTCTCCTTCATTCTTAATTAATATTGTGTTACAGGAGTGTTAAAATGACTAGTGATTCTATATATGAAGAAATCCTACCTATAATTAGAGAGATTAAAATTCAGTCAGATAAATTGTGCCGAACAACCCATTTTTAGTATTACTTTGGGAAATCTGATTCTTCCTCTTGTTTATGTAGTTGGGGATATGGACAGCTGTGTGCTTGACTGTAAACAAATGGCTGTTAGTGACTACCACCCCATCCTCCAGTTGACTGATGTCATATCCCTTTCTTAACTCCCACATTTACC
>NW_015186177.1:0-23699 GCF_001447785.1 Gekko japonicus
GAAAAGGTTCTACGTAATGCTGGAGTCTGCAGTTCGTGAAAATAGCTAGCAGGATGACCTACAGTGGGCAATATCCCATGACTTAGAGGGGAGCATGTCTTATAAGCTGCGTTGTACAGTTCAGATAGCTCTGCCTCATATAGTCTGTCTCTTATTGTTTGCATTGCCTCCAATTCAGAAAGTAAGAGTAAGGATTCGAAAGGGATATTCAGTGTTCGTAATTTATTTTCAATAATAACCAACCAAAAGGAGGAGTTAGATTCAGTCAAAAGTTGAAGCAGTAACTTGTGGGATCAGATCTACAGTGTAATCAAAGCCAAAACTTGAAGGTCATTGCTCTGTGCTCCCCCCTCATTCCGAACAGTGATCCTGTCTATGTACCTATAGCTTCAAATAAAGTAAAACCTTTCTGCAAGTGTGTACTTCATTGATGCTGTGGGAAGTCTGACACTCATTAGGACTGGCTACATTAGGGGTGTGTGGCCTAACATGCAAAGAAGTTCCTGCTACAAAAAAAGCTCTGGGTTTTGACAACAAACAAGGTTCTTCCAGAAAAATAAAACCGCAGAGCTGCGTTAACGTTTTTGATCACCTGAAGGGTGGGAATTTAAACTTCTGCACTTTGAGGAAACATCCAAAAAGACCTATATATGCTGCTTTTTCTTGATGCATTCAGAATGTATAACAGAAATCAAGTCCTACTGGATCAGACCAGTGGTCCATCAAGTCCAGCACCCTCTCTCAATAGTAGCCAATCAGTTCATCTCGATGGCCAACAACAGGTCATTGAGGCCAAAACCTTCCCTTGATGTTGCCTCCCAGTGCTCGTACTCAGAGATTCACTGCCTCTGAAGGTGGAGGATCCCTTTAGTCAACATGGCTAGTAGCCATTGATAGGCTATCCTCCATGAATCTGTCTCATTCCCTTTCTAAGCTGCCTGACTCTGAGGCCATCTCTACATCAACTGGCAGCAAATTCCATGTTTTTAATTAAGTGGTGTGTAAAGAAGTATTTCCTTTTGTCTCTGTTGGATCTGCTGCCCATTAGTTTCCTAGAATACCCTTGAAGTCTAATATTTTGGGTGAGGGAAACAAAGTTATTCTGTCCTCACTCTCTACCCCATGCAGTATTTTCTCAACCTCTATCATGCCTGTATTTTTAATAATCTCATTTCTAAACTGAAAAGGTGTCTAGACTCTTCAACCTTTCCTCATTGGAAAAGTCTTCCAACCCCTTAATAATCTTGTACTTTTCCCAGCTCTGTGATGAGATATGGTGATCAGAACTGCTCATAGTATTTCAAATGTGGTCACAGAACCGATCTACATGGGGCATTATAATATTGGCTGTTTTATTTTCAGTCATTTTTCTAATGCTCCCCAGTATAGAGTTAGAATTTTTTACTGGTGCAGGACACTGGGTTGACAGTTCAACTGAGTTATCCACCAAGACTTCAAGATCTCTTTCCTTCTCAATTTCCACAAGTTCAGTCTTCATTTGCATATACTTGAAGCTGGGATTTTTTTGGTCACCAAACACTTCTGTTGAACATTCCTGTGCATTCCTCTATTTATTTCCAGAGATTATTAGACATTACAGGAATTCAGATTTAAAAGAAACAGAATTACTGGACAGCAGTAGGGCTTAGTCCTGTTTTAAGGACAGAGACTATTTGGTAAGAAATTGAGAAGCATCAACAGGAACCACGAAAGTCCCCAAAAAGTTCTTTAACCACAATAAGATTCATGCTCTCATCTCAATATATCCCTGAAGGTGCAAATGGCAGCATTGTTTTTTACATACTTTCAATGTTAGGACAGGTTTATGAAACTGTTTTCGTCATTGGTTGATGATACAATGTTAGGTACAACCTTATTAAAAACTCTTCTTTTATGATGAAACTGTCTAAGTAGGTTATCTTCTCCTTTCAGACATGGATTACTGCATCACTTGCCCTGAAGGTCATTATCCAAACCAGGGACAAGACCAGTGCCTTCCCAAGATTCCAAACTTGCTTTCGTTTTCTGAACCTCTGAGCATTGTTTTAGCTTTTTTAGCTCTTTTCTTCTCTCTGATAACAGCTCTGGTGCTGATGTCCTTCATAAAACACCAGGACACTCCCATTGTTAAAGCAAACAACCGGAGCCTCACCTACATTCTGCTCATCTCTCTTTTCCTTTGCTTCCTCTGCTCCTTACTCTTCATTGGACAGCCTAACAGGGTGACCTGCCTCCTCCGACAGATGACTTTTGGCATCATCTTCTCTGTTGCTGTTTCTTCTGTTCTGGCAAAAACAGTGACTGTGGTTGTGGCATTTATGGCCTCCAAGCCGGGAAACCTTTTTCAAAAATGGGTGGGGAAACGATTGGCACATTATATAGTTATTTCTTGCTCCTTTGTTCAAGTTGGCATTTGTGCTCTTTGGCTTGGTTCTTCACCTCCCTTCCCAGAAATGGACGTAAATTCACTGAGAAGAGAAATCATAGTGCAATGCAATGAAGGGTCAGTCACCATGTTTTACTGTACCTTGGGTTACATTGGATTTCTTGCCACTATCTGCTTCATTGTAGCTTTCCTAGCGAGAAACTTGCCTGACAGTTTCAATGAAGCCAAGTTCATCACCTTCAGCATGCTGCTCTTTTGCTGTGTTTGGCTGTCCTTTGTCCCAACCTACCTGAGCACGAAAGGAAAAGACATGGTTGCTGTGGAGATCGTCTCCATCTTAGCTTCCAGTGCTGGCTTACTGGGCTGTATCTTTTTGCACAAATGCTATGTCATTATCCTGTGGCCTGAATTGAACAGAAGAGAGCAGCTGATAAGGAAAAAGTACTAAATTCTTTAATCAGCCAGGCCCTTGTTCTCCAGTTGTATTTTTATCAAACTTAAGTACGGAATTTTTGTTTTGTGGAGAGAATGAAACCCATGAACCATTTCTAGAATAGAATAGTACAAAATAGTATAGAGTAGAGTAGAGTAGAGTAGAGTAGAGTAGAGTAGAGTAGAGTAGAGTAGAGTAGAGTAGAGTAGAATAGAAATTGTTGCTTCGGGTTTCATTCTATCCTAGAAGATTTTGGGAAAACTAACCTTGAAGATTACTTTTGCAAGCTTTTACAAGACTGAATGAGATTTTTTTGAATACTGACCAAATGCATAGAATTAATGCCTGATTTGCCAGTAAGAATAAACTTCCACGTGATATTTTGGTGAAATTCACACAGAAGAAGACAAGGGATTTTATACTGAACAAGCAGAGTTTCTCTTCAAATTCATGAGACTGATATCTAGGTTTTTCAAGACCTTCCTTCAAGTCTTTTGAAAAAAAGGAGATACTGTTTTTTTAAAGACAAACCCTACAAAAGAAAGAAAGAATTCCATTTTCATTAGAGGTGTATTTACTAAAGGGCAGAAGAATTATATTTACAATTGAACAAGCTGAACAACTAGCAGAAGAACTATCCAAGGACACTGAAATAAGCAGTGAAGAAGGAAAATTGGACCAAGCCACTGCACTTCTTTAAAGATGAATAATCTGAATGTATTATCAATCAACATCAATGGCCTTAACTCTCCTACTAAAAGATCCAGAACCTTCAACTTATTAGAGAAACAAAAAGCAGACACTATTTGTATACAGGAAACTCATATAAAGAAACAACATGAATATATTTTGAAAAACAAGAAATTGGACAAGATATATGCAACATCCACAAATGAAGGGGGGGGAGTACAGCGATTTACGTAACAAACCAATAAATCAATGTTACAAAGGAGTTGAAGGATCGAGAAGGAAGATACTTGATTTTGAAGGCCAAATTACCAGATGGTAAAGCTAACACACTTGTATCATTATATGCCCTCAATAATGCAAAATAAAACTTTTATGAGAATTTCTTCCAAAAGTTATTAGATTTGCAAGAAGGGAAAATTATGAGTTTTGGAGACATGACTGGAGTTTTGGATCCTAAAAAAAGACAAGACAAGGAACATAAAAGGGAGTAGACTTCTGAGAAATGTTTTCTGGTATATGGATATATTACACTTAATTGACACTTGGAAAGTGATGAATCCCAAATCAAGAAGTTACCCTTTTTATTCCAACAGACATGAAGCTTATTCGAGAACTGATATGTGCTGGATGTCTAAAGTGTTAATTACAAACCTAAAGAATGCTGAGATTTGACCAAAATATTTGCGAGTCACAACCCTCTCTGGATACCTTGGCAAGGGAGAAGATTGGGAAAAAGAAGGCGGAGATTCAATGATGATATCCTGCTTCAAAAAGAAATAATTGAGAAATGCAAAAAGTACTTAGCTGAATTTTTTAAACTGAACATAACATAAATTGTACCCTGACAAAGATTTGGAAGGCAAGTAAAGCTTTTATGAGAGAAAACCTTAATGTGATTGCCTAAAAGGAAAAGAAGGAAAAAATGGAGAAGATTACGACAATAACGGAAAGAATTAAAATATTGGAAGAGCAGCATATAAATACCTTAAAGAACACTGTTTTAAAAGAAACCAAACAATTGAAAAATCACGTAAATTTGATTGAAACAGAAGAAATCCAGGAAAAAAAAGATTTATCAAAGTACTTTGAACATGCAAACAAACATGGCATATTGTTAAACAATATTTGGCATATTGTTTAAGAAAAGAAAGCTAAATGAGGAAGGTCTATTTAAAAATATTTCCGTACCCAAAGTTATGATAGATGATATAGATATGTTAAATCAGAATACTACAAGAAATCTCACAAGCAATTAAGAAATTGAAAAAGGATAAAGCTCCAGGCCCAGATGGTTTGTCGGCATTATATTACAAATGCTTGGAAGAAAGGATCTTAAGTGGCAGTGGCAGGAAAGACCTTGCCCTGAGACGCAGTGGAAAGCCAATGCTACTGATGATAGAAAAGTAAGACCAAAGGTTTATCTAGCGTGTCATGAGGCAACTTCATATGGTTCTCTGTTGCACTTGGTTAGAGTGAAGGGATTAAGCAGGCACCTCCTGCACGGTTGGTCGCTGTGGAAGAAGTCTGGGGTTTCTGCTCAGACTCACCAGGAAGGCCAAAAAGCAGTGTGATGCCCCTTTCCATTCATGCACACTGCCTACCACCCTCTGCATCCTCTGTTATTCAGGTGAGGGGTTACAAGTAGGTCAGGACATCACACTTGCTACCCTTCTTGTCTCTTTTAAAATATACAGAGAGCCATAACCGTTTCACATCTTAGGTCTTCACTCTCTCTCACTCCCAGAGACATCCACAGACAGGGTAGCAGAGCCCCCTTCAATAACAAGCCCTCACTCACACAGAGTTATTGTTGGGTTTCTATTTATTGATTGTCTTTACTGTTCTTGCATACGGAGAACAAGAAAAACTGTGAAAAAGTGACACTTAATATATGTCTTTAAAGAATCATAGAAAAGTGAACAAAAATAATATACATAATCATAGAAAAATATATTGACGGTGATCTCTGGAATGTCTTGCCGTTTCGAAGGAAGATCTTCTTCTGAACAAAGACGTGGGACAAAAACTGTCTCTCAATAGTTCATATCCTCTGGTGATGTCTCAAAATTATCAAAGAAGATTTTCAATTATCATAACAGCTGTAATGTACAGTAGAACCTGCCACGGGCTAAGATGATTGTAATGCATTACAATCATCTTAGCCCATGGCAGGTTCTACTATTCTTGCAACCAGAGTCATAAACAGCAAACCCTCATCCCAAAGAGTTGGGACTGAAATATTCACACGCTGCCACCATTTATCTGTATCCTATCTGCACAGACTGAAATATTAAATGACGTGTGTTTCTTTCCCCTAGACATGCAGACCAGAGGGTCAAACCAAAACAAGAAGCTAACTTTTATTTCTGGTATGAATGTAGGGCTGCCAAGTGGGGGCGGGGAAACCCCCACTTTGGAGGCCTGATTTCCGCCGCGGCGGAATCGGGCCCCAGGGGGCACTCCGCCCCCCCGAAGCTGTGTCACCGGATGCATCACCAGAGGTGACGCAGCCACGTCGCTCACATTGGGGGCATGGCCCAGATTGTCGGGGGGAACCATATGGTTTCCCCCCTGATGATCTGGGCCACGCCCCAAATGTGCTCTACTTCGTGCGTCACTTCCTGTGATGCTCTGGCGGCATGTGTGCGCGTCCCTCGGTAGCTCCCGGACCGAGGCAATGCTCCCCCGCTGGTGAGTAAGAACGACTTGGCAACCCTATATGAATGTAACACTGAGGAAAGTAAAAGATTAGGAACAAGGCTTCCTCTGAACTTTGGAATTGAGGTCCTATTCCTGCAACTGGGATCCTTTAATTACAAATTGACTGTTTCCAGCCTGTTCTAAGGGGCTCTTCTGCACAGTTCCGCTCAGACAATCATCCCCCCTTTCCCCCCTCAAATCCCCAGCTGCAACCCCTCAACTGCTGACCTTAACTGCTCTTTTGCAACTGTCTCTTCCAACATTCCGTCAGCTCTCATTGGTTGCTTTGAGGGAGAGGCGGACTCTAACCTGTCCATCACAAGTGGGCTGTACCTTTGCACTTGGGGGGAAAAATACAGTACCATTAAAATAGTGACACCTCTATAGGACCATTGTTGTATATAGGGTCCTACCTACCACCTCTAGCTCCTGTTGCCTGCCAGCAATCTGATGGCTGGTGGGTGGGAAAATGATATTTAAAAGTGCCATCAGATGACAGTGAGATGACCCATCCAGGGGAAAACTGGCAGGCAGTCCTCTCTAGGAATCAGCAACATGCTATGGTTCTACAACAGAGTTCCCGGCAATTCCTAGGGAGTCGTGACGTCACTACTGGGTTTTCCCTGAAGGGACGTCACACCATTGAGGATCATAATTATTTTTCTTTCTCCCACTGGCCGTTGGACTACCAGCAGGCATATGGCAACTTGAACTAGGCCTGATATATGTGGAAAACCTCTAGCCCTGGATCTTTCACTCAAGGGCCTCAACTGACAGGTAGTGTTGTTACTCTACAAGTGTGCATTCTCCAAGAGTTACGGCTGGTCTCCAGACTGCAGACAGATATTAATTACCCAAATGGAAATGGCTGCTTTGGGAAGGGATTCTATAGCAGCACATTTCTGTTAAGCTCTCTTCCATCCTCAAACTCCACCCTCCTCAGGCTCCACCCCCAAATTTCCAGGAATTTTCCAACCCAGAGTTGGGAACTGTAGTGAGAGGGTATGATTGTGCTCAGATGGTGCAAGGGCCCTCATGTGGCTGTGTGGAGCTGTTCTTGATACCAGGCATGGAAGGTGTGTTCTCCCTCAGGAACATCGATGGCATCTGGTGGAGCATCTGGTGAAGCACAACAGACAGAAGATATTTCTCTGCTGAGAATACCCAGGCAGAACTCTCGTCTCCTAGAATTTACACCAGGGATCTATGTTTGCTCAACAACCTCCACATGGCTTGTTTGATCTCCTTGTTCCTCAGAGTGTAGATCATGGGGTTCATCAAGGGGAAGACCACAGTGTGGAGAACAGCCATGACCTTGTCAAAAGGGAAATCCATGAATGGACGGCAATAGATGTAGATGGCAGGTCCGAACATGATGACCACCATGATGATGTGGGTGATACAAGTGGAGGCAGCCTTGCTCTTCCCTTGGGTCGAGCCTGTCCTCACCTTGACCAGTAGGATCCCATAGGAGATGAGGAGGAGGATGAAACAGATCAGGATTGAAATGCCACTGTTCACAAACATGAAGAGCTCCAAGGCATACGTCTCCGTGCAAGCCAATTTGACAATCTGGGTAATGTCACAGAAGAAACTGTCCACCTTGTTGGGGCCACAGAAAGGGAGGGGGACAATAAGGATGACTTGGATAATGGAGTGCACAAAGCCCAAGCACCAGGATCCCACCACCATAGCGCTGCAGACTGATCTACTCACCACAATTGAGTAATGCAAGGGGTGGCAAATGGCCACATACCGATCGATGGCCATGCCAATGAGAAGGAAGACTTCGGATCCACCGAGCAAATGGAGGAAGAAGAGCTGAGCCATGCAGCCCTTGTAGGAGATGGTCTTGCGGCGGGAGAAGAAGTCAGCCAGCATCTTGGGAGGGGTGACGGAGCAGTAGCAGATATCCAGGAAGGCCAGGTTGGCCAAGAAGAAGTACATGGGGGAGCCCAAGCGAGGGTCACTCCGGATGGTCAAGATGATGAAGACATTTGTTGGGAGGACCAACGAGTAGAAGACAAGGAAGAGGACAAAGAGGAGAAGCTGGACTTCTCTTGCCTGGGAGAGGCCCAGCAGAACAAACTCCTTCACCACGGAATGATTCCCTTGCTGCATACCTGTTGTGGAAACACACACAGAGCTGCAAACAGAAGGAATTCAATACAGTTACAAATATTTGAAGTATAGAATAGTGTACACTTTTCTGGAGAGGGATGGTTGCATGGTAGAAGATCATGATCTCATCAGGTCTTGGAAGCTAAGCAGGGTCGATATTTGGACAGGAGGCCACCAAGGAATTCCATGGAGGAAGGCACGGGTAAACCCCCTCTACTTCTCGCATGCCTTCAAAGCCTCTTGCTGGGGCTGCCATAAGTTGCTTGCAACCTGTCAGCAGTCACGTACATACACTTCCATAAATACACTTCCACTTACCAGCCTTTTGTACGTTTTTTTTCTTGTTAAGGCTTCTATACCAGTGAGAGTAGCATACGAGAAAGAATGTTGGACTTCAAGAGTGGAACTGTGGGTTCAAATCATGGCTCGCGAAGCCGACTAGGTGTTTTCTGTCAGGCTAAATTATCTCACAGGGTCATTATGAGGAATAAAAAGGGCTAGACCCCTGCTGATTTCCCTGGATGACAAATGGAAGGCAAGCCAGTGTTCCCTGTAAACTCTGGAGTGCTGTGAGCAAAAATTATACTTTGTGAGCTACTGGCATTAAAGTTGTGAGTGAGCTTGGCTACTTATCCCTATAGCTCCTTCTGCCCTCTTAACCAGAGCCAACATAAGTCAACTGATAGATATTTCGTTTGTGCCCTCCCTCCCTCCTTCCCCCCCCCCATGCACGCACACTTTTTTTGTTTGTTTGGGGAACCCTCCGTGATTTTCCACTCTATCTTGTCATCACAACAACCTTTCCTTAGCTTCATTGACCAGAGATCTTAAGCCTTGTGAGGTAGGGTTAGTCTGAGGGAGTGAAGCTGGTCCAAGCCAGGGAATTACATGGCTAAGCAGGGATTGGCACCCAGGCCTTCCTAGGTATAGTCCAGTAATTGAACCAATGCAACGTACTGGCACTTTGTTGGACTTCACCATCTTCTAAGTGCCAGGCTTTAAATAGTTTTCAACACACACACCCCGGACATGACTTGCAACAGAGAAAGAAGCAGAGTTGGGTGGATGGTCTCTTTTATGAATTACCACATGACACCGTATACTGTACATAGATGATTTATGAAAGTTTCTAAGTTATTAAATGCAAATACGAAACAGAGCCCAGCCTCACCACTCTGAGAGAAAAATATGCCTGTTCAGATGGACATTTTATGAGGCCTTTCATTCTGACACAGCTGGCGCAAGCGTTTTTCCTGGGGGCGTTATTAGCAGCCTGATAGCCCTTCCCGGCCTGACCTTGTCAGAGTTTGGAAGCTAAGCAGGACCCACCAGGGTTTGGACTTGGATGGGAGACCAGCAAGCAAGTCCAAGTTGGACGATGGAGAAAGCTGACAGGAAGAAAGCTGATTCCTTTGAAATGTGGTGTTGGGAGGTGAGCTTTACGGAGACTGTGGATCGCCAAAAAGACAAATCCGTGGGTTCTAGATCAAATCGATCCTGAACTCTCCCTAGAAGCTAAAATGTCTAAACTGAAGATATTGAACTCTGGCCACGTTAGGAGAAGACAAAGGCACTGGGAAAGACTATAAAGCTAGGAAAAGTGGAAGGCAGCAGGAAAAGAGGAAACCCAAGAGGAGAAAGATGGACTCCATAGAGGGAGCCACGGCCCTCAGTCTGCAAGACCTGAGCAAGACTGTGAACAGTAGGGCATTTTGGAGGACATTAATTCATGGGGTTGCCATAAGTTGGAAGCAACCTGACGACACTTCACACACACACACACACACACACACACACACACAGAGAGAGAGAGAGAGAGAGAGAGAGAGAGAGAGGAAAGCAATGGTAAACCACCTCTGCTCATCTTTTGCCTGGAAAACCCAAAGGTCCTGCAGTCACCATGAGTCAGTTGTGGCTTGATGACACACAACTGCTGCTGCTGTTATTTATTCAGTTTATTCATCGCCCTATCCCAGCTTACGCCGGGCTCTGGGCAATGTACAAAGGGCCATGATGCCATAAAATATACAAAACATTAAAATTCAATATATAACTTAATAAAAAATTTAGATTCAGAATAAAAAATCCAAGATGGTGTCCTATAGTGTTTGTGATTCCAATTCTGGAGTACCGGCCAATTTCTGGGCAGGGGGAAGGGGAATTCTGAACAAAGAGAAGGCGGGCGGAAGGAAGGGTGCCAGCCAATGCTCCCTCTAAGCTGTGGAGTGTTGTGAGCAAAAATTCCACTTTGTGAGCTGCTGGCATTAAAGCTGCGAGTGAGTGATTTGGCTGCTGCATAAATTAGCTTGCTCTGGAGCCATCCTTCCTGAGCCAAGACAAAGATGCGTGAGCCAGAGGCTAAAAAACTCTGAGCTAGCCCAAAATAACTCAGCTTAGAGGGAACATTGGTGCCAGCCCGTAAGGAAACCATTGCTATTGTTTATTCTTAGTGTTGTTATTATCACCGCTCCAGGAACACCAGTGCTCCCTGGCTGAGGTGTTTTTAAATAGGCTTTTAAATTTGTGACACAACATTTCCCACTAGAATTGGTTCCTAGAATGCCTGCACTTTAAAGAAAATAGCCAGCATGTGTCCCTCTTTCCAAGACTCACTCCTATAACTTTCCCACCTTAATTTCCTGGGCTCAGAATGGATTTTTGGCAAACAGCACTGCCGATTTCTCTCAGGAGGCAAGGGGCAATGCTCCCCCTAAGCTGTGGAGTCTTGTGAGTAAAAATTCTCCTTTGTGAGCTCCTGGCATGAAAGTTGTGAGTGAGCGATTGGCTACTGCATCAATTAGTTTGCTCTGGAGCCACCCTTCCTGAGCGAAGACAAAAAAGTGTGAGCTGGAGGCTAAAAAACTGTGAGCTAGCTCACACTAACTCATCTTAGAGGGAACCCTGGTAAGGGGCAGTTTAGGAACATGATCCTTTACTTCATGAGTTGTGGACTGTAAGCCAAGACAAAATTTCTAACCTTGACAATCAGGATTCTCATGCCTCTTCTACTTTTCTGAGGCAGGCGCTTCCCAGGCAATTGGACATGTCAGCAGTGATGGCAACCCTGTAGGGTTTTCAAACGGGCGAGAGTTCCCTTCCAGTTGCCAACAGCCACGGCACGCATTCGAGTTCCCCCCGCTTTCCAGATCCTGCCCCATACCCATCACTCTACCCACTGTGTTTTTCCTCTCCCCCTTTTTTGGGAAAAACCTTGCTGAATAGTTTTCACTATAGATTGTTGAACCTCCACCTTATGTCCCTTGGAGATGGTGGAAAGGTAAAAAATAATGAAGGATACAAATGTCTGGGGTCCGCTCTCCACCCCAGGCATCGTAGAAGTTTAATCTCACAGTTTGTGTGAGTGAGGGGAGGGCGAAGTGTCTTGCTTGAAGGAGTCAGAAAGGGTTACGGAAGGCTGTTAAATCCCATGCTAGAACTGAGACGAGCAGACTCCCTTCACACTGTTGCCAAAAGTACACTTCATTCAGCTATTCCAACCCTGGGTCCAAATCGTACACACTGCAGAATGCCAGGTCTATTTTGGACACCCAGTTAGAAGAAGAGGAGAGAGAGGGTATCAGAAGACAAGGAAGACTGACCTGCCCTTCAGTGTTTTGATGGGACGTGAGATCCCTCAGCCAGCACTGACGGACTGTGGATTTCAAAGCTCAACCGTGTTGAGAGAAAGTCCCACAATGGGAGAATGGACTTACTCCATGGCTGGCCCTGGGGGAAAAGCCAAGCCCCAGCATTTGGGGGCCTTGTTTAAAAAGTTAGCAGCTGAACTTGCAAAGAGTGAAAGCATCCCAGGGGTAGGAGTGGGTGTGTGGGAATAAAATGAAGCAGAATCACACGTAGACTGGCTTTTCCCAGTGAAGCGTGGCATGGCTCATTTCCTTGCGTCCTCTGTGATATGATTCTCCTGCCCCCACGTCCGTCTAGTGAGCATGTGAGGAAGCTGGGGTTTAGGGTTGCCAACCTCCAGGTGGTGTCTGGAGATCTTCTGGGTTTACAACTGATCTCCAAGTGACAGGAATCAATGCAACTGGAGGACATGGCCACTTTGGAAGGTGGACTCTATGGCATTCTACCCCATTGGAGTCAACACTGTAGGAATCCCTAGAGTCAACACTGACAGTCAGCACCAATGTTCCCTCTAAGCTGTGGAGTCTTGTGAGCCAAAATTCTACTTTGTGAGCTCCTGGCATTAAAGTAGTGAGTGAGTGATTTGGTTACTGCATAAATTAGTCTGCTCTGGAGCCATCCTTCCTGAGCTAAGACAGAAATGTGTGAGCCGGAGGCTAAAAAACTGTGAGCTAGCTCACACTAACTCAGCTTAGAGGGAACACTGGTCAGCACTCTAGGAATTCCACAAATCTCTATGGGGGGGAAACATAGAAAACTGTGGCATTC
Organism: Gekko japonicus; assembly: GCF_001447785.1. Classification (NCBI taxonomy): domain Eukaryota; kingdom Metazoa; phylum Chordata; class Lepidosauria; order Squamata; family Gekkonidae; genus Gekko; species Gekko japonicus. Next base: position 12,744 of record NW_015186177.1, read on the forward strand.
CCATAGTGTTCCCCCTAAGCTGTGTGGTCTTGTGAGCAAAAGTTCTACTTTGAGAGCTATTGGCATTAAAGCTATTTAGATTCAGAATAAAAAATCCAAGATGGTGTCCTATAGTGTTTGTGATTCCAGTTCTGGAGTACCGGCCAATTTCTGGGCAGGGGGAAGGGGAATTCTGAACAAAGAGAAGGCGGGCAGAAGGAAGGGTGCCAGCCAATGCTCCCTCTAACACATCCAGGTGAAGTCATGGCATCTGTGGCCCTGTTAATTTTCTCATTGTCGAACTGACCCGCTGCGGGAAGAAGAGTGCAGCAGCAGGTGATTGCCCATTCCCAGCAGGCAAATGGCTTCCCTAGCTACATGCCCTTTGACCTTCCTGCTTCCATGGAAGCAACACAGGATATAAAGAACCACCTCCCCCCACACAGGATTTCCTGGTTAGCCATGCCCTCGCAACATAGCAAATCCTTATGAAAAGATTTATTAATATGCATTTTATCTGTAACTCCTGTCACTTCTTAAGCCCAGGAATGATTGCACACTCAGGCAGATCAGAAAAATAGGCTATTCAAATACAAAATACTGCCTGAGGAACCACCTCCCCCCACACAGGATTTCCTGGTTAGCCATGCCCTCGCAACATAGCAAATCCTTATGAAAAGATTTATTAATATGCATTTTATCTGTAACTCCTGTCACTTCTTAAGCCCAGGAATGATTGCACACTCAGGCAGATCATAAAAATAGGGTATTCAAATACAAAATACTGCAATAGCATAAGTAAAAGAATTTCCACACTGACCCAGTTTAAATGCATAGGTTGCCAGCCTCCAGGTGGGGCCTGGGGATCTCCCGCTTTTACAGCTGTTCTCCAGCTGACAGAGATCAGCTCCCCTGGAGGAAATGGCTTCTTTGAAGGGTCAACTCTATGGCCTTGTACCATGCTGAGGCCCCTCCCCTCCCCAAACCCTGCCCTCTCCTGGATCCACCCCCAAAGTCTCCAGGTATTTTCCAACCTAGACGTGGCAACCCTGCCTCCCCCCCCAGAAGATGCTTTTAGAAGGAAGAAAAACAATCCTGCTGACAAACTAGTGAGTTCGCAGTGCGACACAGTTCCACAGTTTCAGAAGGCATCTCTAGGAGTCCTTGCCAAAATGATGGCCAACCCAAGAGGAGAAGTGGTAGAATGTCCCAGTTCTACTCTCCGCTGCTACACTTAAGGGATCTTGAGTGGTAAGGCCAGAAATGACCTTGACCTGATAGAGACAGAGACAGTGACAGCCGGGAAAGTAACACCAAAAGTTTCTTTATCTGGCCGAGCATCAGGGAGCTTCATGTGTTCCAAAAGGTGTCCCCTGTTGCCCCAGGATACAGAAAAAGGGATTAAACAGGGTATGTTTGTTAATGTCATCCTCCAGGTGGGGCCTGGAGATCTCCCAGGATTACAGCTGATCTCCAGGTGACAGAAGACAGTCTCCCCAGAGAAAATGGCTGCTTTGCAGGTAGGCTTGCCAAGTCCCCCCGGGGGGCAGAGAAACCCCCGCTCCAGAGACCCATTCCCCACCGCCGGCGGATCAGGCCCTGAGAGGAACCCCACCCCGACGTGCATGTCACCCGGAAGTGACGTGACCATGCCGGGCACGCTGGGGGCGGGGCCACGGTCATCCAAGGGAAAACTCTATGGTTTCCCCTCAGATGGTCGTGGCCCCGCCCCCAGTGTGGTCACGTCACTTCCGAGTCACATGGATGTGGCGCGTGCACACTCCAGCCGCCAGCCGGGAGTCCCCTGCTGCGGCAAAATTCAGACTTGGCAACCCTATCTGCAGGTAGGGTTCCCAGCGCCAGTTGGGGAAGTGACTGGAGATTTTGGGAGTGGAGTCTGGAAAGGGTGGGATTTGTGGTGGGGGGGGACCTCAGCAAGATATAATCCCATAGATCTAGTCCAGCCTCTGAAGCAGCCATTTCCTCTGGGGAGTGGCTCTCTGACGTCTGGAGACCGGTTGGGATGTCAGATGATCTCCAGGCCCCACCTGGAGGCTGGCAACCACCCCCTGTACCATCTTGTTGAGGTAGGATCGGGGGATGCCCCGGAAGCCCTGGATGAGACCTTTACTTGCATGAAACTTTGGCTCCGTCCTACACCACCTTAGGATCGGTAAGAGGTGATCGGACTGGCTAGACTACTTCAGACTCCAGGTGAGAACAGTCCCACTCCTGAAGGCTCCCTATGCAAAGGAAAGGAGACCCCGCAAGCAGAAAGCTAGCACATCGAGGAAAGAACATCCAGCCCGGCCCTTTCCATGCTATTTTCGGGGGGATTTTTAAGCTGCACACAAATTTGAAACTGTGGTCGGTCCCCTGGCTGCAGTCTGCAGTGGTACACCTAGTTCGGTTCCACTGGCAGCCAGTGTTCCCTCTAAGGTGAGTTACTGTGAGCTAGCTCACAGTTTTTTAGCCTCCGGCTCACCCATTTTTGTCTCCGCTCAGGAAGGAGGGCTCCAGAGCAAACTGATTTATGCAGCAGCCAAATTGCTCGCTCACAACTTTAATGGCAGTAGCTCACAAAGTAGAGTTTTTGCTCACAAGACTCCACAGCTTAGAGGCAACATTGCTGGCAGCTCAGGCCTCTGGGGCTGACTGAAATACCAGGAAATTCGGAGGGGGGGGTAGAGCCTGAGGAGGGAGGGGTTTGGGAAGGGGAGGGGTTTCAAAGGGATAGGGTGCCATACAGTCCACCTTCCAAAGCAGCCACTTTCTCCAGGTGAATCGATCTCTTTTCACCGAGAGACAGTGTTCCCTCTAAGCTGAGTTAGTGTGAGCTAGCTCACAGGTTTTTAGCCTCCAGCTCACACATTTTTGTCTTGGCTCAGGGAGGGATGGCTCCAGAGCAAAGTAATTAATGCAGCAGCCAAATCAGTCGCTCACAGCTTTAATGCTAGCAGCTCACAATGGAGAATTTTTGCTCACAAGCAGGGGTCATTTCGTAGAAAAAGAGGTGCAGGAACTCATTAGCATAACGTATTTGCATATTTCACACCCCCTGCCCTTCCTTCCTTCCTTCACCCACCCAGTCACCCACCCTACCTGTCTAGGCGCCCGTTGTCTCCTTCCACAACGGGCCTTGGAACGGGAACATTTTCAACTGCATGAAGCTGTGTCTGAGGTGGGACTTACACGACATGGCCAATGGAAGCTGGGGAAGCCTTTGACGGACAGTTCAGCCGGCGAAACACTGTTGGTGCGCATTTTCTCTACGCTGTGTGACTCTGCCTCTTATTCAATTATATATAAGGGAGATATATTTGGGGGGGGGGAAATACAATACAATCAAAATAGTGACCCTGATAGAAGACCATTGCTGTGTACAAGAAAATACAAAGTTCCCACTGGGTGTGAGGGATCCACCGCTCCCAGCTCCTCTTGCCTGCCAGCCTTCTGGGGCCATCAGGCAACAGTGTGACATCACTTCCTGGGAACACCTGGAACTAACATCAGTCCTTTCTAGGAACCAACAAAGATGCTAGAGAGATGTGATGTAACTTCTGCATGATTCCCCCCCCTCCCACTGGCAGCTGGTGCGCCAGCAAGCATATGGCAACAATACCTGGGCCTGACCTGATATGTGTAGTGAAAAATATCTAGCCCTGGATCTTTCAGTCAAGGGCTTCCAATAAAAAAGTTGGGTTACCAATTTCCAGGAGAGGCCTGGAAATCTCCCAGGCTTACAAATGATCTCCAGACTGTAGAAAGAAATCAGTTCCCCTGGAGAAAATGGCTGCTTTGGATAAGGGGCCTGGGGCTCCCAGGCATGGGGTTCCCGGAAGTGACATCAGCACATTGGTAGAGGAAGTTGTGGCATTAGGGCAAAACTCTATGGTGATGTCACTTAAGGTTGCCAACCCCCCCAGTTTGCCAGGAGCCTCCCCACCACAGATGGCCAGCGGCCTCCCCAACACCCACAGCCACCCTTCCCTTTAAGTGTGTGGAACCCGTGTTTCCTCCCAAGCCCGTGTTTCCTCCCAAGCCCGATCTCCCGCTTGAGATCAGGCTTGCAGGGAAATGCCAGCTTCGTGCATTTAAAAGGGAAACACAGCTGCTCTTAAAGGGGAAACGCCGGCTCCTGCTGTTAAAGAGGAAACACCGGCTCCTTTAAGTGCAGGGAACTGCTGTTTCTGGAGATCTAGTGTGCAGGCGGGTGGGGGGTGGCGGCGGACATCCCCATTGTGACGTCATCATGTTGGGGATGCCCCGCCCCCTCCAGGAACGCCCCCAAAGTCCCCTGCTGGGGTGGAAGATGGACTTGGGAACCCTAATGTCACTGCTTTGGGACACTGAAGGTGCTCCCCCCTGTTTGCCGCCATTTTGTCCCTCCCTGGCCAGCTGAGTGGAGGTGGGGAAGTGCTTGCTGGGCGCCGACCTGAGTACGGCAAGCCTAGGTGGACTGTAGGGCATCACATTCTTGCAGCTCTACACCCTCCCCAGGCTCCACCCCCAAACCTCCAGGAGTTTCCCAACCGAGAGCTGGGAACTGTAGTGAGAGGGTCTAATTGTGCTCAGACCATACCAGGTTGATAGTGCGGTTGTGCAAAGCTGTTCTTGATTCCAGGCTTGGAAGGTGTGTTCTCCCTCAGGGATACCGATGGCATCTGCTGGAGTTTGGGGCTGAAGCACAACAGCCAGGAGACATTTCTCTGCTGAGAATGCCCAGGCAGAACTCCGGTCTCCTTGAATCTGCACCACGTATTGTCAAGCCAAAGGTCTATATCTGCTCAACAACCTCCGCATGGCTTGTTTGATCTCCTTGTTCCTCAGAGTGTAGATCATGGGGTTCATCAAGGGGAAGACCACAGTGTGGAGGACAGCCATGACCTTGTCAAAAGGGAAATCCATGAATGGACGGCAATAGATGTAGATGGCAGGTCCGAACATGATGACCACCATGATGATGTGGGTGATACAAGTGGAGGCAGCCTTGCTCTTCCCTTGGGTCGAGCCTGTCCTCACCTTGACCAGTAGGATCCCATAGGAGATGAGGAGGAGGATGAAACAGATCAGGATTGAAATGCCACTGTTCACAAACATGAAGAGCTCCAAGGCATACGTCTCCGTGCAAGCCAATTTGACAATCTGGGTAATGTCACAGAAGAAACTGTCCACCTTGTTGGGGCCACAGAAAGGGAGGGGGACAATAAGGATGACTTGGATAATGGAGTGCACAAAGCCCAAGCACCAGGATCCCACCACCATAGCGCTGCAGACTGATCTACTCACCACAATTGAGTAATGCAAGGGGTGGCAAATGGCCACATACCGATCGATGGCCATGCCAATGAGAAGGAAGACTTCGGATCCACCGAGCAAATGGAGGAAGAAGAGCTGAGCCATGCAGCCCTTGTAGGAGATGGTCTTGCGGCGGGAGAAGAAGTCAGCCAGCATCTTGGGAGGGGTGACGGAGCAGTAGCAGATATCCAGGAAGGCCAGGTTGGCCAAGAAGAAGTACATGGGGGAGCCCAAGCGAGGGTCACTCCGGATGGTCAAGATGATGAAGACATTTGTTGGGAGGACCAACGAGTAGAAGACAAGGAAGAGGACAAAGAGGAGAAGCTGGACTTCTCTTGCCTGGGAGAGGCCCAGCAGAACAAACTCCTTCACCACGGAATGATTCCCTTGCTGCATACCTGTTGTGGAAACACACACAGAGCTGCAAACAGAAGGAATCCAATACAGTTAAAAATACTTAAAGTATAGAATAGTGTACACTTTTCTGGAGAGGGATGGTTGCATGGTAGATCATGATCTCATCAGGTCTTGGAAGCTAAGCAGGGTCGATATTTGGACAGGAGGCCACCAAGGAACTCCACGGAGGAAGGCACGGGTAAACCCCCTCTGCTTCTCGCATGCCTTCAAAGCCTCTTGCCGGGGCTGCCATAAGTTGCTTGCAACCTGTCAGCAGTCACGTACATACACTTCCATAAATACACTTCCACTTACCAGCCTTTTGTACGTTTTTTTTCTTGTTAAGGCTTCTATACCAGTGAGAGTAGCATACGAGAAAGAATGTTGGACTTCAAGAGTGGAACTGTGGGTTCAAATCATGGCTCGCGAAGCCGACTAGGTGTTTTCTGTCAGGCTAAATTATCTCACAGGGTCATTATGAGGAATAAAAAGGGCTAGACCCCTGCTGATTTCCCTGGATGACAAATGGAAGGCAAGCTAGTGTTCCCTGTAAACTCTGGAGTGCTGTGAGCAAAAATTCTACTTTGTGAGCTACTGGCATTAAAGTTGTGAGTGAGCAATTTGGCTACTACATAAATTAGTTTGCTCTGGAGCCCTCCTTCCTGAGCAAAGACAAAAATCTGTGAGCTGGAGGCTAAAAAACTGTGATCTAGCTCACATTAACTCAGCTTAGAGGGAACACTGAAGGCAACCACAACAGATAAAATGTCTTGGGGCCCAGATGCTCTTCAGAGCAGACACGGGCATTTCTCCTGCTTGGCTACTTGTACCTATATCTCCTTCTGCTCTCTTAACCACAACTGACATCTCCTCTTCTGTTGCCCATAAGTCAACTGATAGATATTTCATTTGTGCCCTTCCTCATAACCTCCCTCCCTCCCTCTCTCTCTCTCACACACATACACAAACACTTTGCTTTCTTGTTTGGGGCACCCTCTATGATTTCCCACTTCTCCATCTTATCATCACAACAGGTAGGTTAAGCTGAGGGAGTGAAGCTGGTCCAAGCCAGGGAATTACATGGCTAAATAGGGATTGGCACCCAGGCCTTCTTAGGTATAGTCCAATAATTGAACCAATACAACATACTGGCACTTTGTTGGACTTCACCATCTTCTAAGTGCCAGGCTTTAAATAGTTTTCAACACACACATACCCCGGACATGACTTGCAACACAGAAAGAAGCAGAGTTGGATGGATGGTCTCTTTTATGAATTACCACATCTGTACATAAATGATTTATGAAAGTTTCTAAGTTATTAAATGCAGATACGAAACAGAGCCCAGCCTCACCACTCTGAGAGAAAAATATGCCGGTTCAGATGGACATTTTATGAGGCCTTTCATTCTGACACAGCTGGCGCAAGCGTTTTTCCGGGGGGCATTAGCAGCAGCCTGATAGCCCATCCTAGCCTGACCTTGTCAGAGTTCGGAAGCTAAGCAGGACCCACCAGGGTTCGGACTTGGATGGGAGACCAGCAAGCAAGTCCAAGTTGGACGATGGAGAAAGCTGACAGGAAGAAAGCTGATTCCTTTGAAATGTGGTATTGGGAGGTGAGCTTTACGGAGACTGTGGATTGCCAAAAAGACAAATCTAGATCAAATCGAGCATGAACTCTCCCTAGAAGCTAAAATGTCTAAACTGAAGCTATTGAACTCTGGCCACGTTAGGAGAAGACAAAGACACTGGGAAAGACTATATAGCTAGGAAAAGTGGAAGGCAGCAGGAAAAGAGGAAGAAGACCCAAGAGGAGAAGGATGGACTCTGTAGAGACCTAAGCCAGGCGGTTAACAATAAGACATATTGGAGGACATTAATTCATGGAGTTGCCATAAGTTGGAAGCAACCTGACGGCACTTCAGACACATCCTTCCTGAGCTAAGACAACAATGTGTGAGCCGGAGGCTGAAAAGCTGAGCTAGCCCACACTAACTCAGCTTAGAGGGAACATTGGTGCCAGCCCGTAAGGAAACCATTGCTATTGTTTATTCTTAGTGCTGTTATTATCACCACTCCAGGAACATCAATATTCCCTGGCTGAGATGTTTTTAAATGAGCTTTTAAATTTGTGACACAACATTTCCCAGAATGCCTGCACTTTAAAGCAAATAGCTGCTGAGTGTCCCTCTTTCCAAGACTCACTCCTGTAACTTTCCCACTTTTATTTCCTGGGCTCAGGGTGGATTTTTGGGAAACAAGCATTATAGATTGCTTTTCGAAGGTAAGGCGCAGTGTAGGAGCACAATATGATACTTAACAAAGTTGTGGACTGTAAGCCAAGACAAAATTTCTGACCTTTCTCATGCCACTTCTACATTTCTGATGCAGGCACTTCCCAGGCATTTGGACATGGCAACAGTGATGGCAACCCTGTAGGGTTTTCAAGGCAAGAGACACACGGAGGTGGTTTTGCCATCGCCTGCCTCTGGGTAGCAACCCTGGACTTGGCAGCAGGCTTACTAAAAACATTCTGCTAGGACATCACTGATTTCCCACTGATTCCTTTGAAGCCCCACCAGGAAATAAGGTGGTTTTTGGCTCCCCATCGTGGCCACTGCCTCATTCCACCCCCCACTATCATTATCAATTTCTACAGCAGTTTCCGGAGGCCCAAAGAGGAACATCACAAGCAACCAGAACCCCTTGATCGTACCTGGATCCAGCTCCGGGCGAGAGTTCCCTTCCAGTTGCCAACGGCCACGGCACGCATTCTAGTTCCCCCACTTTCTGGATCCTGCCCCTTACCCATCACTCTACCCACTGTGTTTTTCTCCTCCCCCTTTTTTGGGAAAAACCTTGCTGAATAGTTTTCACTATAGATTGTTGAACCTCCACCTTATGTCCCTTGGAGATGGTGGAAAGGTAAAAAATCATGAAGGATACAAATGTCTGGGGTCCGCTCTCCACCCCAGGCATCATAGAAGTTTAATCTCACAGTTTGTGTGAGTGAGGGGAGGGCGAAGTGTCTTGCTTGAAGGAGTCAGAAAGGGTTACGGAAGGCTGTTAAATCCCATGCTAGAACTGAGACGAGCAGACTCCCTTCACACTGTTGCCAAAAGTACACTTCATTCAGCTATTCCAACCCTGGGTCCAAATCGTACACACTGCAGAATGCCAAGTCTATTTTGGACACCCAGTTAGAAGAAGAGGAGAGAGAGGGTATCAGAAGATAAGGAAGACTGACCTGCCCTTCAGTGTTTTGATGGGACGTGAGATCCCTCAGCCAGCACTGACGGACTGTGGATTTCAAAGCTCAACCGTGTTGAGAGAAAGTCCCACAATGGGAGAATGGACTTACTCCATGGCTGGCCCTGGGGGAAAAGCCAAGCCCCAGCATTTGGGGGCCTTGTTTAAAAAGTTAGCAGCTGAATTTGCAAAGAGTTAAAGCATCCCAGGGGTAGGAGTGGGTGTGCGAGAATAAAATGAAGCAGGATGATATGCAGGCTGGCTTTTCCCAGTGGAGCATGGCATGGTATGATTCCCTTGCCCCCAAATCCTTCTAGTGAGTGCCTGAGTAAGCTGGGGTTTAGGGTTGCCAGCCTCCAGGTGGTGTCTGGAGATGTTCTGGGTTTACAACTGATCAAGTGACAGGAATCAATTCAACTGGAGGACATGGCCACTTTGGACGCTGGACTCTATGGCATTATAGTCCATTGAAGTCCATTGCCAAGAGATGGAAGGAGAGGGATACACCCTCTAAAGAGGAAATTGTTATTAAATTCTTTCATATAGCAGAAATGGAGAAACTAACAAGTATTATCGAAGAAAGAAGCATGGAGAAGTATGAAAAATATTGGCTAAGGTTTTATAAATGGTTGAAAGAGTCAAATTTCAGTTCAATTTAACGAGTAAGGCATATTCTTTCGATTTCTTTTAGTGCAAAATGTTGAGATTCTTATTTAAAGTTGTGGAAGAATTCTGCATCCATTTAAACATGTTAAGAGGAAATATCTTTGTCTTATTGTAACATGAAAAACCAAATAAACAAAATATATATCGAAGTCCTTCCCCTCTCCAAACCCCGCCCTCCTCAAGCTCCACCCCAAAAATCTGCAGGTATTTCCTAATCCTAACTCAGAACTGTAAACCCCAGTGGGGTTTGAACTCGAGCTTCTACTCTGGTATCGTCTAGACCCCACTGATCATCTCGTAATGATAATTCGTTGAACTTCGAATCATTTCTCAATCATATGTAAGTATACAAAGCAAAGATTTATTGACTTCATTTATACCCAGGGTTTCTCTGCAATGGGGACGCAGAACCTGCTCACACAGTTCTTCACTCCTCCATTTTATCCTCACAATACCCTGTGAGAGAAGCACATTCTTAACTCTCCTTTTTGCTTAAATTGGCCATTGTTAAGTCCTGAGCTTAAAAAAATAGTTGGAGAGTGATTTCAGCAAGAACACAACTTTATTCTTCAACTCGAACACTTCTCCAACACGGTACAACATCTGATAGCCAGAACAGCTTTTACATTGCAGCTGTCCTGCTTTTAAACAATTCCCGGCTAATATGGCCACGCCTACTATACACAGCGTTCCGTGCGCCTCGGTGTTTAGTCATGCCGGCCACATGACCACGGAAACGTCTTCGGACAGCGCTGGCTCTTCGGCTTTGAAACGGAGATGAGCACCGCAACCCTAGAGTCGGATTCGACTGGCTTTCGAGCAAGGGAACCTTTACCTTTTTACTATACACATAACAACCGATACGATTGAACGCATAAGAGCCAATCACCTTTGTTCCCGCTTACAGCTTGCTTGAACGTGATTGGATACATTTGTCTTGGGCTTGAATCCCTGCCCAAGACGAAGCTTAACATTGCTTCCTTATGAGGTGTTTCATAACAGCTAATGCATTCATGGCAGCTTCTGAATACATTACAGCCATGTTTTGGAATGTGTGCTGAAGCCTGGCTACATATAAGGATGCCAGTCTGTCGTCAGCAACCCCCAAGAGATTTCCATGGGCAGAGCCATGGGGAAAAGGTGCCACTGATGCCATGACATCATTTCCAGGTTAAAAAAAATCCAGAAGTGACATCACAGTCTACAGTCAACACTGTAAGAATTCCTAGAGTCAACACTCACAGTCAACACTCTAGGAATTCCAGAAATCTTTATGGTAAAGAACATAGAGATCTGTGGAATTCCTATAGGGTTGCAGTTCGAACTGACCACAACCAGCAGGTGATTGCCCATTCCCAGCAGGCAAATG
>NW_015186178.1:0-10145 GCF_001447785.1 Gekko japonicus
TTATTATTAATCACGAAATCAAATCTCAAGTATAATCTCAAACACATAATTTAAAAAATTAACTTCAGCTTCTATATAAATAGATTACACTGCTATGTGTTTCCAACAACACAAATCAGACCAGTAAGCCCTTAACTAAGGACAATAATTAGTCATTTTGGTTTATCCATAAAATCAGTTTAATCAAGACGAAACAGAATGTGCCATCGAGTTGTTGTAACAAGGGGTTCCACTCCCACATCCAATTAGAAAAGAAGAAGAAGAGAAGAGATTGGATTTATACCCCGCTCTTCACTTGGAGTCTCAGAGCGGCTTACAAACTCCTTTCCCTTCCCCTCCCCACAACAGACACCCTGTAAGGTGGGTGGGGCTGAGAGAACTCTGACACAAACTGCTCTTTCAGGAACAGCTGTGCCAGAGCTTGTGACTGACTCAAGGTCACATCAGCAGGTGCAAGTGGAGGAGTGGGGAATCAAACCCGGTTCTCCCAGATTAGAGTCCACACACTTAACCATTACACACTGGACTAAACAATTTCAAAAGGCTTTTCCTATGCAAACCATTTAACAAGCAGAGATCTCTAGGTTTTGTCTATTAAAGGATGATTATCAACCTTTAAATTTGCTAATATAAATATATAAAGGTGAGTTAGGTTCTTTGAATTTTAAACAACAAAGCAAACTGAAAACCTGTAGAAACGTTTATCTTTTATTGAGAAAAGAAATTGTTCTCTTTATTATGCGAGCATGTACAAATTAACCCTAGGATTACTGTAAAAATAAGTGCTAAAATTATCAAAGTTCCTAGCACTGCTTAATCATATTAGAGCAAGTAATAGTTTAAAAAGCAAGCCAAGTTTCTGTTGTGTGTTTTTTTCTCACTGCTACTGGGGATTATCCAAAAGCCCAAGGTACAGACTCAGAAATCTCACCTAGTCTTCCTCTGAGACTTTCATCCAGAGAATGCAGCTCCTGAATCCATGACTCAGAGAGGCTGGAGAAGGAGTGCAAATTGCCATAGTAGCGGAAGGATGAGCCAAATGGCATGATGCTGCTATCTCTAAGATGGATTTGGAAGTGGGAGGATGAAGCCAATGTAAGAGCAGGCAGAAGCCCCATCCACGTCTCATTTTGACCATTTTCATGGCAAGGGTGTCAGATATAGGATGGCAAGAAGGAGAAGACTTGCAGGGTACCCATAGTCCAAATGCCCCCTAATGCACACTTTTACTGCACCTCCAAGAACGTGCTGGGGGGCAGACTCAGGGCACTGGGGAGCTTGTGCCTCCAAGCCTTTTCAGCACCAGCAAAGTAAATGAATACTAATCGCTTCATGTATGGAAGAATTTGGAAGGGAGGAGGAATCAATGAGGGCTGAGGATTTGATTTACTTATTTATTTATTACTTTAGACCACCCTTATCATAGTGTGCATAATGATAGAAAAATATCAATCTTGAACTTCTGGTTTTGGCGACTCGCTGGTGGGTGCGCTCCATGGTGCTCCGGGGTCCCGGACTATTCCGCCCCCCCCCCAAGCTCTTGGAGGTGGCTCGTAGCCTGGAGCGTGAGGGGTGCCTCTTCTGAGGCGATGGCTGAGGAATTGAGGCTCCTCTTTGCCCCGATAGGTCTTGCCACCACGAGACCAGTATGGAGGACAGAGGCGCATGCCAGACAGAGTGAGCAAGTGATCCAGCGCTCAAAGACTTTCCTTACCTTTAGCAGAAACACATGGAATGAAGCATGAGTTATCATCATCTTAAAACTAGCCAAGCACTCAAGCAGATAACTGCCCCTAAGTCCCAAGTCGATGCGGAGGAGGGGGGAGGTCAATCCCACCCTGGAAAAAGTTACTGTGAGAGCGAATACGAGAGGCAGAGTGATGGTTTTGATTGAAAAATGTTAATCCAGCTGAGTATTGTGCAGAATAATAGAAAGCGTACGACTTAACAGACTTTCAGAGACTTAAACAAACTCTTTTTTTCTGTGTAAACAATGTCGCAATGTGCTGATAAAATGGCGGTCAGAAGGAGACCTTCTCCAGGAACTGCCAGCTCAGCTCAGCAATGTCAACTCTCAGACCAGAAGTAACCACTGACTTCCCCAACTTGCTGGCTACAGCATTGCGGCCACTGCTGGACCAGATGACTAACCTCAACAATAAGTTTTTTGATAACTTTTTAATTGCATTTTATGTACTACAACCTACAGGGAGGCAAAAAGGGAAAAACTAATACAAAAAATAAGACAAGGATCATATTCCAAGTTATATATCAATCCTACTACAATAACAAGAAGTGTTTATCAAGACTTCTGGTTTATGGCGGACCTCCCAGGGGTGTCTCCAAGCTCCGGCGGAAGGAGGGGTGAGCAGGTTTGTAACCCCCCCAGGGGCCTGACGAAGGGGCCCTGGCCAAGGAGCGCTAAGGGGTTAGCCTCTTCGATGGCAGAATGCCAGAGAATCGAGGCTCCCTTCTGCTCCAGTGGTTCTTCCAGCCGAGAGGCCGAACGGTACTAGTGAAGCTAACCGGGTCAAGCGCAGGAGATCGGGCGTGAAAAATGATGAAAGAAGCATGGTCGGAAGGCCAACTATGAACGTGAGTCAAATCGGAAATGATTTTTAAAAGAAAAGACGCTCCCTGTCCGGAACGGGAAAAGCGAGCGGGGGGGGGACGCCTCCCATGCGCATAGACTGATGAGCGAAGGTGGGGAGCGGAGGAGAAATGCGATTAAACAGCCCAGAAGTACTTACCCAATCGAGCTAAGCAGTTAAGCGCATATTCAGAGACTTTAAAAAAAATTCCGAAAAGTAAACAAACGGCAGAAAGATGGCGGGGAAGAGGGACAAAGACAAAGAGAGACTTTTGAAAATGAAACCAGAGTCCCCTAAACTGGAAATGACCAGTGAGATGGTAAAGGCTATAGCTGAGTTCATGCACCCTCTACTGGAACAGCTGAATAACTTCAAAGAGCAGATGTCCGTGGTAACGCAGAGCATTTCTACCCGGCAAACGCAAATAACGAATTTGATCCAAGTAATGAAGCAGGATGCTGAGAAAGTAAAGGAAGTAGCTGAATCAACGCAGAAAGTGAAGAAGAAATTGCAAAAATTGGAAAACTTCTTCTTTGGAAGATCAGATGCTCCAAGTACAAATGGATAAGGCCAACATGATCCTGTGCTTCCAGGGGGTGCCAGAGAGCAAAGAAGAGAATCTTAAAGAACTTATGAGTACACTGCTTGCCCCAGTGACAGATATAAAGGCGGACTTATTACTCAACGACATGGATGTGGCCTATAGGTCATATTCAGGATATATAAGAAAAATAATCTGCCTAGGGAAATTGTAGTAAGATTCTCGAAGAGGCACGTCAGGGATGCTATCCTGAAAGCAGTTGCGGCAACACCCCTGAAAGCAGGGGAGAATGTTGTGAGAACGCTAAAGGATATTCCATTTGAAGTAAGACAATGCAGAAAGAAATACAAAAAACTTGTGCTCTTTCTCCAAACAAATTCAATTGGATACAAATGGCTATTTCCAGAAGGCGTGGCATTCAAGATCAAGGAGAAGAAGGAAAAGATTGACTCTGTTCTGAAAGCTCAAGAATTTCTGAAGGAACAGCTGGGAAGGCCAGAGGACGAGAAAAAAGAAGAGGACAGTGAATTTTCGCTGCAGCAGCCCCTTTCTCCAATTCTGAGGTTTCCGAAGTACTACTGGAACTTCTTGAGGTGTCATCTGATTCTCCATCACTAACTTCCTCCTCTTCCATATTATCCACAGATTTCGTATCATCTTTACTCGGGCTTTGTTGCTGTTTCAAAAAGTCTTTGGTTTTTTGGACAGAGTCAATTTTGTTCTTATCCTTATAGTTGAATACAAGTCCCTCAGGAAAAATCCATCTAAAAGGAATTGAATTATTGTGGAGAAATGCTAAGTCCTTGTATTGTCGCCTTCACTTCCGTGTCTCGATTGGAATGTCCTTTAAAATTTTTATTTTGTCGTCTTTGACCTTCAAGACTTTTCCAGATGTAGCTTCCAAAACATTGTCTCTGGTGGATCTCTTTGAGAATTTCACATATATTTCTCCAGGTAGATTATTTTTCTTAATAAAATCCAGATAACATTCAATATGCCAAATCAATATCATTTTGCAACACATCTTGTTTAATGTCTGTCATTGGTGTCAACGCTTCACTTAAAATTAGTTTCAGATTTTCTCCTTTTTGCTCAGGAACACCTTGAAAGCGTAAGACATACACTGATCTTTCCATTTGTAGTTGTAACAATTGGCCTTTGTCTACAGCTCTCTCTTTTTCCACATCCTCCAATTTTGGGTTTTGTTTCAACTTTCTTGATGGCTCTGTCAATTTTATTTGCTCTCTTATCCATCTGTGTCAGTTGCTTTTGGACACCATCCAGCTTACTGTTGATATTAGACATCTGCTCCAGCAGGGGGCGCAGTGCCATGGCCAACATATTAGGGAAATCAGCAGCTGCTTCCTGTGTCTGGGTGGGAGTTGTTGGTACAGTATTTTCTGTGAGAGGTTTCTTTTCCAGCGCCATTGTTCTCCCTCTACCAGACATTGTTTACACAAGAAGAAAGTTTTTGGATTTAAAGTCAAAGTTCTCCAATTTAAATACACTTTGGATTAATTTTCACCTTTCAGCCTCGTTTGCAATTTCACACGGTTAGTTCCACTTGTTCTCTTTCTTATCATTCACGGACCGCTCAGTTTCAGGGGGGTATCCCCAATTCTCCCCACCCACCACTTATTTCTTTAGTTAAAACCGTTGGTTTTGGAGATATAAGCATTTATATAGGGGATCGCTTAACTCACTTTTTTCATATTTGAGTCATAGTAGTAGAGTAATCTCGCTTGATCACTTGTCTGCTTGTCCAGCAGCAAACTCTTGTTGCCAAAATGGCTCCATGGCAGCAGGGCCTCTGGGGGTAGGGAGAACCTCAATCCCTCAGCCATCGCCTTGGGAGAGGCTCTCCTCAGCAACCCAGGCTGGGAGTCCTCTACAAGGACTCCGGGGGGGCGGATCCAACCGGGGCCCCTCTTGTCCACTGCATCTTGGCACGCCTCCATCGGGAGCTTGATGGGATGCGTCCGAGGCTCAAATCACCAAAACCGGAAGTCCACCTCAACAATAATTTTGATGCTCTCCAAAAGCAATTTGAAAGAAACCAGTATAAAAACAGAAGAAACAGTTAAAGCATTGAAAAAAGTTGATGCTAAGAGAAATGAGATAAATCAGAGACTGGAGGCCGTGGGGAAAAAGAGGACCTCTGATAAAGAACAGCTGTTACAGCTACAAATGGAAAAGTCATCATATGTCCTGAGGTTTCAGGGTATCCCAGAACAAAAAGGGGAGAACTTGAAGGAGATTTTAAGCTTTGGCTCCAGTGGCAGATCTTAAAGCAGAATTTCTACAAAACAATATGGATATGCTGTATCGAACATATCCAGAATTCATTAAGAAGAATAAACTGCCCAGTGAAGTATTTGTCAAGTTCTCCAAGAGATCAACAAGAGATATAATACTGAAAGCGACTAATGGGATAACCATAAAAATCAAAGGTGAAGAAACAAGAGTACTAAAAGACATTCCATTTGAAATAAGGAGAAAGAGGAAAAAATAAAAAAACCTAACATCCCTTTTACAGAAAAATTCCACTCCCTACATATGGATAATCCCAGAAGGACTTATCTTCAACTACAAAGAGAAAAAAGAAAAGATTGACTCTGTTAAAAAAGCAAATACATTTTTGGAAAAGCATCAAACAACAGCGGAAGGAAGAGGGAAAGCAGAGGATAATAACGCAACAGAAGGAAGCATCGAACATAGATCGGGAAGCAGTGAAAATATTTCGGGCAGTCCCTCAGAAGTTTCAGAATCTGATAAAGGAGGGGGAGCTCCTAAACTTCTTAATGTTAGACTGACTTACGATAAAAACAAACACAGGAAGAAAAAATATGATGAATAGCTTAATACTGAAAGTCTGATTTCTTTTTTCTAATATATAAAGAACTAGGATGCACTTACTCTGGTTAACCATACTTGTGCTAGTTTGAGCTTGAAGTACTAATTATTAACTTTCCGTCCTTAAATCTTAAATGTGGGGAAAGTATCAAGACCTGGGTACAACTTATGCACAACCAATATAATATGATCCTTGCCTAGCTTTGTATTTTAGGCCAGATTTCCCCTTTCCCTTACCCTTTGTAGTTTGTAGTATAAAAACAATAAAAAGTTATAAAAATAAAATAAAATATCAATCTTATCTTTTTCTAAATCTGTTCTATCATAATCATGTAGTTATTATCTAGATAAGTGATTGGTTCTTGACTAAATATGAGATTATCAGCACAAATGCAAATGATCTAATCAGCAAGTGCATATGAGTTACATCTGATATAGCAAGATAAAAAGGCCAATCTCAACTCTTACACTTTATTAAAAAGCAATTAATCTAACTTTTCTGTAACAGTTTCAATTAATTGTCCAAGATTAAAGTAACTTTGAGCAGAATTCACTGACAGTTGAAGAGTGCTTGAACTCTTGGTTAACTTGCAAACACAACAAAAAAAGTTAGTGATGCAATAGTTACCACTGCAGAGTCACAACTGACTTATGGTGATGACCGTAATCATACGTGTTCAAGGCAAGAGAAGAGCAGAGGTGGTTTGCCATTGCCTTCCTCTGCATAGCAACCCCAGTCTTCCTTGGTGGTCTCCCATCCCAGTACTGACTGTGAACAATACTGTTTACTTCCCAAGTTCTGACAAGCTTAGGCTTTAATTAAAGTGCAATAAAAATCCTACTTTTGATAAATCAATTAAGGTATGGTTATTCCAATTCACTTTAGACTAGAAAACACATCTAATAGAAACTGGAGACTTTAGATGCCTATTTGGTGAACCTATTATTTCTTTCCAAAATTCATCTATAGAAATGATTTTCAGTGGTATGCAATTGGAAATGACAATTAATATAAAAGTACAAACCTTAACAAGATGTGTTATTGCATCTTTGAAAAACACCAAATCAAGAAATGATCCTCTAATAGCTTCATTGTATTGTTTCTGGTAAAACTGCAATTTTTCACATAAAAATTCAAAGCTTGGAATCTAAAAGAAGAGAAAATAAGGAGAATTAAATAATCTGATTCAATAATTGAATAATAAAGTTAAAAAACAGAAATGGAAATAAAAGAAAATCATACATTTTTGGCATAGTTTGTTACCAAAAACAAACTTTTCACATAGAATTATTTATTATATAGAGTTATTTCTTCTGTTCATAGGTTCTGCCTTAGAAATGTATCATTCTGAAGACAGACAAAAAATTTCCTTCCCTAGCCGCGCTGTGCACTGAAGTTTAGGATTTTGTATTCAAATAACATATACCTTATGCTCTCTCTCTAGCACTGCAGCATATTCTTGACATCTGTACGCAGTAGCCATTTTGAATGTTATTTTGCTTGTTCTACTGGCTACTACTACCCCACCTCCAGCTGCAACAAATTCTAACCCTCTAAATCTTGTACAACTGATGCAAGACATTTCTAATTATGCAAGTATGTCTCTACTAGGGATGCTCAAATACGTGCTAATTCAGCTCATTTCCCAGGGCAGATTAGGCAGCCAATCACCTGCAACCTGTTTGTGTCTCTTGATAGGAACAGGCTACCTGCAGCCATCAGAAGCCAACTCCCAGCTAATGAGGGTTCAGCTGGGAGTTGGCTTCTGATCTCCTTCTGGGGACATTTTATTCTGTTCCCAGAGGGGGGAATCAGGAGCCTATTCCCAGATGATCAGCTGGAAGTTTGGTTCCTCTGATCTTGCATCTTGGAAGCTTTGCTGCCTCCCAGTTTTGCTGGGATGCAGCAAATTTGTGTGTGTGTGGGGGGGTGCATGATCAAAAGCCCAGCTAATTTCCCTTCTCTTCTTCCCACCGTAAGCTGTCAGCCTGGGCTGTGGAAATCACTCCCATTCTCTGCAGCCCAAGGTTTCAGTTTGCAGTAGAGGAGAATCATATCCTAACTCCCAGCTGAACCATGGATCAACTGTGAGTTGATTTCTGACCAACATGCAGCAGTCAACTTTTTGGGAAGCTGTTTGAATTACTCAACACAAACCAAACAATTCCTAATTAGTTTACAGTATGATCATGAGTGTCAAAAGGGGAATTGAACTGCTGAATAGGTTCAATGAGAAATTCATGGCATCCCTAGTCATAATGAGGAACAGGAGGGACTAATTTAGTAGTCATTGTATACATTTTTCAGTTATATGTTTTATGTAACTTTAGTTTGTTTAACATTGGATTGTTTTTATTACCCAGACAAACATCAGGAAAAGGAACAGGTAAGGAATCAATTAATTAAATACCAATTCATAAATTTTGGGTGCTTCAAACACAAAATCTTCAGGTTCTTCACCAGTTGGTTCAGGCATCTCTCTCAGAAAATCTACTAAATATGGCTCAGGTTGGATAACTGATACTAATTCTGAATCAACATGCTCATCAATTGCCCTGGTAAAGTTTCTGTCGAACCAAGCTTCATCTTCTTCATTCACAAATCTGTAAGACACAAGTGGGTTACAATGAACAGAAAGTCTCACTGCTTTTCAAACATGGGTTCAATAACTATTGAAGCTGTTCTGTCTACCTGAAAGGAAGACTAGGGGTTCTCAACATGTGTCATAAAGAAAAAGAGAGGGCCATCAAATAAAATTCACATACAAATTATAGTTATGTACAGTAATGAAATAACCTTTCATTTATAACTTTTTAGTGGAATTGTCTTAAATTTAGGGCCATTGCTATTTTTGGCAAACATGGTAAATTGAAGCATGGGCATTCATGTTGTTTTTTAAAAAAACATTTTATTATCAGGTTATAACAACATGTCCAATATTATAACATTCCCTCATTTCTATTATAGCCCTTTCCCCTCCCTCCCTCCCTCCCCTTCTCCAGGCTTCCCGCAGTGATCCCACCCCTACCTAGTTTCTTTTCTTGTCAAATCCTTCCTTCTAAAACACAGTTTAATAGATAACTATTATTTAACTACCGTTTTCATATATTCTGTCTCATGGGTAACATTTCTTTAACTACCATCGTCTTCTGTTCAACTCTTTACACATTCTATTCTTAATAATTATTAAAGCACAATAAGTTGTTCTTAACATCCCAATATTTCTCTAGATACTCTTTAAAGTCCATCCAGTCTGCAAAAAATTCTTAGTCTTCTTTGTTGATAAGTTTCCTTGTCAATTTGTCCATTTCTGCCATAAAAAGCATTTTTCTAATCCATTCCCAAACCTCAGGTACTCGGTCTTGTTTCCAATACTGGGCATAAGTCATTCTTGCTGTTGTAATCAAATACCATAACAATGTTCTCTTATTTATATTCACTTCCTCCATTTTAAGACCCAAAAGAAGTATTTCTGTTTCTTTTTTAAAGTTACATTTAAAGATTTTGTGCATTTCATTATGGACCTTCGTCCAAAAATTAACTGCTTTTTCACAACTCCACCACATATGGTAAAAAGAACCTTCTTTTTTTTTACATTTCCAGCACTTATTTGACATATTATCATTCATATTAGCAATCTTTTTAGGCGTCATATACCATCTATACATCATTTTAAAACAATTTTCTTTTAAATTATTACATGTTGAAATTTTCATTGAATTTTTCCATAAACATTCCCAAGATGACATAGATATTTCCTTATTCATATTAATTGCCCATTTTATCATTTGTTCTTTCACCGTTTCATCTTCTGTATACAATTTTAGTAATACCTTATAAATTTTTGATATCGTTTTTTAACCCTTTTCCAACCACACACATTCCATTTCATTATATTTCCCCCTAAACCCAAACTCTCTTTTATCAGATTTAAATAGGTCATAGATCTGTCTATAGTTTAGCCAATCATATTCAAAGTCTATTTCTTCTCTTCCTTTTATCTCAAAATTTCTCCCTTCTATTTTAAAAATGTCTCTGTACGGTATCCAGTCTTCTCCTTTGTGTCTCGAATATGGTTTAATTACTTCTGCCGGAACTATCCAAAGTGGTCTTTCTTCAAAAAAGAAACATTTGTACCTTAACCACATCTCAAACAAAG
>NW_015186179.1:0-8087 GCF_001447785.1 Gekko japonicus
AGATTCTCTGGTCTGCTCACAGGTTTCCTGTAATTCTTTTCACACCTATGTCAGTCTGTGGGCTCAGACCCAAGACCTTCTCCCCTTCTCCCCTGATGGGGAGATAGATCCCCGGTGGATAGCCGTGTTCCTCTAAAGCAGCTGGACAGAGTTTGAGTCCAGTTAGGCCGAATCCGCATTTGCATTTTTAAATCCTTTTCGTGCTGCTGTGACGCCGTCTTTCTCTATGCCTTTTTGAATGTTGTTTGGAGAAGATTCTTTTAAAACAGTGCGGAGGTGCAATGACAGCGGAGCTGCCCCGAAAGGACGATAAACATATGTGGGCGTGCAAAAGTATGCTAGCACTGTTGAGGTGTGAAAAAGACATGAAATGTAGACAGCTTTTTTGAAGATGGAGTCAAAAGGCTGGGACCCCGGTGGGAAAGACAAATGCAGATTCCGCCTCAGTCAACCAGTTAGCTTCAGCTTAGTCATTTTAGTTTCTAGGGAGCGTTCAGGCTTGATTTGATCTGGAACCCACTTACTTTTCTTTTTGGTAGTCCAAGGTATCCATAAAACTTTCCTCCAACACCACATTTCAAATGAAGCCATTTCCTTCCTGTCAGCTTCCTTCATTGTCCAACTTTTCCACCCATACATTCTTGTGGGGAATACGATGGCATGAATTATCTTCACCTTGGTTGCCAGCAACACATTCTTATACTTAATTTCTGGGGATTTCTGTCCCTGAAAGTTTCTGGTGGGGTTAAGCCTCCTAACAAACCAATCTTGGAAGGGGGGGCCTCATCCTGACGCATGCGTATGGAATGGTAGCTGCTGATGAGGCCATAAGGCCTAGTGACTTGGAGAAAGAGGGTTGACAGGTAGCATTTTCTGGACGCAAGATACACCATAGCTCTCATAGGAGCTGCTCTGTCTTTGGGAAGAAAAGCCCTCCCCACTGAGGAGTCCAGGAGAGAACCGATAAAAGATGCCTGTTGGGCAGGAGTCAGTCTGGACTTTTCAAACTTGACCATCAGGCCTAATCTCTGCAAGATCTTAAGAATCAATGAGACATGCTGTAAGAGAAGATCGCTAGAAGGGGCAATAATCAACACCTTGAATGAAACTTTGTTGGTCTTAAAGGTGCCACTGGACTCTAACAAAGTGTGCGTGCACAGGAAAGCTCACACCTCGACTAAATATTTGTTGGTCTTAAAGTTGCCACGGGACTCTAACTTTGACCTTGGGTCAGCCACACTCAGTTTCGCCTGCCTCATAGTAGTGTTGTGAGAATAAAATGGGGGTTGGGGTGGGGAAGAAGTATGGAGGAAAGGAGGGGCAAAATACGTTGATATCCCCCCTTCAAATTAGTGGAAACAAATGGGTTCCCCCATATCGTTGGCCACTGAGATTTTTGATTGATTTTCTTCATTTATACCTTGCTGCCCTCCCCAAATGGGGACACAGAGTTGTTTGCATTGTTCTCTCTTCTGTTTTAGCCTCACAACAACCCTGTGAGGTAGGTTAGCCTGAGAATATGTGACTAGCCCAGGATCACCCATCAAATTTCTTTGGCAGACTAGAGGCTCGAACCTGGGCCTCCCAGTTCCTCACGTTCTAAGCTCATTGGCCCGTACCTGGCTCGAGTTCCTTTATTATGTTGTACCCATGTGTTTGCAAGTATTCCTAACAATGTCTTTGTTCCTGTTTGAACCATCGCTTTGAAATAAACTTTACTTTAATTTTTAAACGTGATGTTATTTCAAAGGCCTGGGATCTAACATTTTGTTAGGAATCCCTCTTTTCTCTGTCGCCTCAAATCTGACAGGAGTCATGAGTGGGGCTGAAGAGAAACCACCTACAACGGAGGCGAACCTCCCGGTTACCTCCGCTACCCTGGTCACGACAGCCGAGGCAGCGTTGACCACCACTGGACTACAAGGAGTCATGGGGGGAGCTATCCCACGAACGGAATATATCCCACCCCCCCCAAATGGGGACCGGGCGATGAAGGCGAGGTGGAAGACTGGTCCTTATTTGACTCCAAAGGGACTAAGGAAACTTTTTCGCACAGAGGAAGCGCTCTCAGAGAGAGCCTTTTTGACAAAGGGATGTATCTGGGAAGAGACATCAACCGAGCGGAAAGAATCTCGTGCAGAGAGGAAGAGATGTGGGCCACGGAACGACAGAGCCGAGACCGATATAGAGACTATTCGACAGGGTGGGATGAACCGAAAGACGACCGGGTAGACGACCTCGAGCAGTCGGTCCAGCAACTGATGAAGACGGTGGTTGACGTTTGCGCCTCGCTACCACAAATGATGGACTTACGCCTTGCAAATTTGGTAGCCAATTATGGATTACAAATGCAACCACAGATCCCGCAACAACAACCCCAGAATCCACCCCAGCAGGCACCGGCGGGGCCACAACTCCCACCGCCGGGTCAGCAGCCGCCGGTTTTGCCACCGCCATTGGTCCCTGGGCACCCAGCACCAGGTCTGCCGCCGCCGATGGTCCCCGGGCACCCGGGACAGCCGAGAGCACCAGCTCCTCCTCCTCCAGGAGGACCGGGGGTTCCTGGATTCCCAGTGCCAGGACCGAGAATCAGACCTAAAGACTTGCTGGAGGCTACGTTTGATGGAAACCCAGAAGACCTCGCATTTTTCACGGTGAGGGTACAAAGGTTCGTGGCGCAACACGGACACCTGTTCCCGAATGATGCCGGAAGAATCGATGTGATATCCTCCAGGCTGAAGGGCGCGGCAGCGACTTGGTATGTAGGATTGCATACAGACTGGGGCCCCGAACTCTTTAACCTGAGAGCATTCATGTGGGCACTGCGAACCCGGTTTGAAGATGTTAATGCTGAGAATCGCGCTAAAGCCTTTTTGCGTACCTTCAAGCAAGGTAGACGCTCAGTAAGAGATTACACTGCTGAGTTTCAAAGCCACGCCGCGAAGTTGCGAGACTGGCCAGACAAGATTTTGGTTGAAATGTATCGAGTGGGACTAAATACGGAAATTAGAGAGACTGTGTTACGTTCCGTTGATCCCAACTCTTTGATAGCGTGGGCTCAAGAAACGGAGAATGCAGAAAGCAGACTACAAACCATGAGACTGGACCTGGCAGCCAGCGGAGGCAAGGGATCACCCTCTCCGGCTGCCATGAGACCGAAAACGACAAGGTTGTCAGATGCCGCCAGAGAATTGAGGATGAAGATGGGACTGTGTCTAAAATGTGGTGAACGGGGACATTTTGCAGCAAATTGTGGCACCAGCCAGCAGAAAGAGAAAACCTCGTCCAAAAAAGGAAAACCGCCTTTGCCACCGAAGAAAGCAGTTGCCAAACCTAAATTCTCTCCAGCCCTGCAAGCAGCTACAGACGACCTACTGGAGGAGTCGGCTGACTCGGAACCAGAACCGTTGGGAAACGAGAATGTCCTGCTGTAAAGGGCGCCCAACAGCAGGACCTAACCCTGGAAGCGCCTATAGTGGTGAGAGAACCCCCCTCCTTGTTTTTCGTGACTGTTTCCCTGATTAACCCAATTTTGGGAACTCATGTGCGTGTGAAAGCACTGGTTGACTCGGGGTGTGGGAGAGACTTGATAAGCCCAAATGTAGTAGCGGGTTTGGAAGCGGGCATAAAAAAGCTGAAATCCCCCATCAATTTTACCCAGATGGATGGAGCACCCATGGAACTCTGTGTGCATGAAACTATGCAACTGAGAGTGGGGGCGGGAGAGCATTGGGAACACAGGACTTTTATTATAACTCCCAAATTGCAATTTGCCCTGGTGTTGGGAGCTCCATGGCTTTACTCTCACGATCCGTATATACTTTGGGAGGAGGGCAGGATCGACTTTGTGTCACCGAAATGTGCCAACCATCGCTGGGAAGAGACTTGGGGTCCCCCGCCGCCACTTAAATTCCCGTGTGCGGTACTGACTCCCGATGAAATGGCCTCCCTCCCTGAGGAATATCGCGATTTGGCACCAGTATTTGGGGAGGAAGAAGCGGATGAATTGCCCCCCCATCGAAAAACTGACTATAGCATTGAACTATTGCCGGGATGTAAACTTCCAAAGGGGAAGATTTACGCTATGGGGCCAGCAGAGAAAGTGGAATTACGTAAGTTCATTGATAAAAACTTGGTGCGCGGCTTCATTCGGCCGGCGTCATCTCCATTTGCCGCGCCAGTTCTGTTCTGGAAAAAGAAGGATGGGGGGCTTCGTTTGTGCACGGATTATCGGGGGTTGAACGCAGTGTCGTCTACAAATGCCTACCCCCTTCCCCTAATTAAAGACTTGGTTGCCGAAGCTACAAAGGGGAAAATCTTTTCAAAACTTGATCTGCGGGACGCTTATTTTCGGGTGCGGATCAGAGAGGGGGACGAGGGAAAAGCAGCGTTCAATACCCCTCTGGGTCAGTTCAAATACCTCGTGATGCCCTTCGGACTTCAAGGGGCTCCGGGGGTCTTCATGAACCTGATTAATGAGGTCCTTCATGATTTCCTGTTTAAAGGGGTGATTATTTACTTGGACGACATTTTACTGTACTCCCAGGACCTCCCCTCCCATGTCGAATTGGTCCGACAGGTCCTGAAAACGTTACATAAGCACAAACTCTTTGCCAAGCTCTCTAAGTGTGAATTTCACCAAACGCACATTGACTTTCTCGGCTACCGGATCTCGGGAGGGGGGTTGGAAATGGACCCAGGGAAAATAAAGGATGTATTATCCTGGGAACCCCCCAAGACTGGACGACAACTCCAAGCATTCTTAGGATTCTCCAATTTTTATCGTTCCTTCATCAAAGGATTCGCCCAAATCGCCCTCCCCCTTACTGACTTGTTAAAAACGAAAGGGAAGGGTTTTGATGCTACCAAGCCGGGAGCCCCGCTGAAATTGTCAGCGGAATGCGATGCGGCTTTTAATAAACTGAAACTCATGTTCACTTCTGAGCCGATCCTGGCTCACCCCGATGAATCTAAAAAGTTTGTGGTGCAGACCGATGCTTCGGATGTGGCTATGGGTGCGGCTATTTTGCAGGAGGGGGAGGATGGGCTACTGCACACTTTGGCTTTTGTATCAAAAAAAATTTCAGACGCTGAACGGCACTGGTGTGTGTGGGAGAAGGAGGCGTCTGCGATCCACCTGGCTCTTTCTACGTGGCGCCATTGGCTTGAGGGAGCCAGGGTCCCTTTCGAGGTTTGGACAGATCACAAAAACTTAGAAACTCTCAAATCCCCTCGCTCCCTCAACGCCAAACAACTGCGTTGGGCTGACTTCTTTTCTAAGTTCCAGTTTACTCTGCACCGTTTTCTCGGTTCGGCCAACTCGCTGGCTGACGCATTGTCCCGCCTACCGCAACATGAGAGCCAACATGAAATCGTCATCGACTCCATATTTACTCCCGCCCAGTTGGGGGGGGGCTGTAGTGACGAGAGCCCAGGCACGCAAACTTCCCACACCCGGCTCCTCCCCGTTGCCTTCCCCCCCCCTCCACTCAACCGATGGCTGACTGGGGATCCCGTTACAAAGCGGCGTTTTCTTCGGAAGATGAATCTGTAATTGCTGCATTACCTGACTCTGTTCGCAGCCCTGATGGATTTGTATTTTCTGAACACTGACTGTATCTACGTATTTCTCTCCGCAGGGAAGTAATGGAACTTTCCCACGGGTCTAAACTGGCCGGTCATTGGGGCTTTGTGAAGTCCCTCCAACTTCTCCGACGTCAATTTTGGTGGCCACACATGCGCAAAGATCTTCTGGACTTCGTACGCACTTGTCAAACGTGCGCTTTGGCCAAACCGCGCGGGGGGGGAATCCCCGGGTCTCCTTCACCCCCTCCCCACTCCTAACAGACCTTGGGAAGTTGTATCCATGGATTTCATCACTGACTTGCCCCTTAGTAAGGGGAAAACTGTTATTTGGGTGGTTGTTGACTTGTTCTCAAAGCAAAGTCATTTTGTTCCCCTGCCTTCCCTCCCCACAGCTCAAAAGCTAGTGAAACTGTTCTTCCATCACATTGTACGTCTCCATCTTTTGCCAGCTAAGGTGGTATCCGACAGAGGAACTCAATTTGTTTCCAAGTTTTGGAGGGAATTAATGAGGGTAATGGGGGTGGAGCAGGGACTCAGCAGCGCTTATCATCCCGAGACTGACGGACAGACCGAGCGAGTGAATCAAACCTTGGAACAATAATTGCATTGCTTCACAAATTATCAACAAACGGACTGGTGTGATTTGCTTCCTTTAGCTGAATATTGTTATAACAACACTTTGCACAATTCCATTGGCATGTCTTCGTTTAAAGCTGCTTTAGGGTATGATAACCCCCCCTTGCCGTTTCTGGGGGGGGATTCTCCTCTGCAGCCAACTGATGCTGGTTTGTGGTGTAAATTGTTACAGGCCGCTTGGCCGCTTTTATGCTCAACTTTAGACGCTGCCAAGGCAGCGTACAAACGTCAGGCTGACAGAGGACGGATGGTGGGATGGGACCTCAAGCCTGGTGATTTTGTGTATGTATCTACTAAGAATATCAAATTGTTGCGTCCTAGTAAAAAACTTGGGTGGAAGTTCATAGGCCCGTTCAAGGTTAAACGCATTCTTAATGATGTTGCTGTTGATGTGGAATTACCAAAAAACCTCAAGGCCTTACATTCAGTGTTTCACATGAGTCTATTAAAGAAGGACCCTGGGGATGGGAAATGGAGGCCAGCTCATACCCCTCCTCCTCCTATCATCCTGGATGGAGAGGAACATTATGAGATAGCGGACATCCTTGACTCTAAACTGCAACGTGGTAAACTCTGGTACCTGATCCGTTGGGTTGATTTTGGACCCCAGCACCAAGAATGGGTGGAAGAAGGGGATATTCGGGCTCCTTTTATGCTCCGGAACGTTCACAAGAAGTTCCCGGACAAACCGGGAGGTCTCCCGCCTGTTCCGGGAGCCATTATGTTGGATGTTACCTGTGTACATAGCATGTACCCTTCCACCCCCCTTGGTTCCTGTTGCTTAATGCTGTTGCTTTCTGTAACTGACTAAGGCAAGCATCTGGAGGTGGGAGGACTGGTATCGCTTTGCTTGTTATGGCTTTGTGTGCTGGGAACTGAACTTGTGTTTATGGTTTAGATCCGTTGCGTTCCCATGGTCTTGGGCGCGCTTTCGCTGTTCTATCCCGCCAGCGGGAACTGGGCTCATTGGCCCGTACCTGGTTCGAGTTCCTTTATTATGTTGTACCCATGTGTTTGCAAGTATTCCTAACAATGTCTTTGTTCCTGTTTGAACCATCGCTTTGAAATAAACTTTACTTTAATTTTTAAACGTGACATTATTTCGAAGGCCTGGGATCTAACAGCGATCCTATGGGTGCGGTCAGACGGCGGCGTGCTGGGAGCGGGTTAAACTGCTCCGGCCCCGATGCGTGTTTTTTTTTAACCTGGAGAATCGCGATCACACTCACCTCCTTGCTCCAGACTGTTGCGCAGCCACATCGCTCCCCGCCGTCCACACGGGGGAGCGTGCATCGCTGTTGTTTCTCTCTCTCTCTCTCTCTCCGTTTGGGCATGCGCACAGGCGGCCATCAGTAGAACTAAAATTTTTGCACGTGCGCAGAGCAGCGATCTCCACTTCAACCCGACTGCTGTAACACTTCCCTTTAAACTTTAAAAGAACACTTCCCTTTAAATGTTTACCGCCAAAACTGGCCTTTTTGTGATACCAAACTTGTCTAAAGGCTAAAACTAGGCACCATTTAAACACTGTTTTTAATAACCCTGTGGCGGACCTCCGCCTATGCCACCGCCAACGCTTTAAAAAAATGGCGGGCGAACAGCGGAAGCCTCGGGCAGCTTTCGAGCGGGGAGGGGGTTTAAACCGGAAGTGGCTCGACATCGCAGGAGCGATCAGATGCCGGAAAAGTGCGGCTGGAACCGGAGAAGCAGGAAAACACCACTTGGGGACCTGGTATCAAAATACTCCGTGTTAAAGCAGGTTTGAGCTGGAAAGCGACGGCTGGGGACGGGAGGCAGAGGTTGACGGTGTGATTGCACAGATAAAATGCGTTTCTAAGGCAGGCCGAAAGCGGACTAAACGGCCC
>NW_015186180.1:0-6549 GCF_001447785.1 Gekko japonicus
CACTCTTAACCACTATACCAAACTGTCTCCAAGGTGTGTAATACTACATTGCAAGAGTACAGATGACATCCAATCAAAAGTGTTAACAATTCCTACAGATGGAAATGGTAACTTAACTCATAAACTGCATGGAAACATGAATTCCACGTTTCAAAAGGTTTGGTCACATGTATATGAATGGCTAGAATCCAATGTAAATTTATAAAATTCTATGAAAATTAGAACTTCAGCCATGCAAGGAGAGCTGAAGGATCTGTTATATGTTATTTGTTTACTGGTTGTGGTGTTGTGTTATTGGATGTTGTAATGTATTAGTTTATGGGTTAGGGTTTGTGTTGTGTTGTGTTTTGTATGCATATAGTGTCATTAATAAAAAGTATATATATATATATATAAAAACAATTCCTAAAGACTAGAAGTGGAGCACTCCCAATTGATGATGGATTAACATAATGAGATGAATGTGTACATAAACCTGTAAGAAGGGACAATTACTTTTAGTAGTCAACAATTTATCCAAGATCCTATTGAACCCAATAGAATAAAATGCATGTGAATTTCATTTCAGCATTTTCTCACTGGTGTGTCCCTTTGAAACTCTTCTGCTTTAAGACTATTACTTTACGTGCAGTGATGCTGAAAGGTTCTCCCACTGTTTTCTGAATGTTTCCATTTTTAATACCTGATTTATATGCATTTATTTTCATTCACAGTCTACCCAGTTTGGCCAGCATAAATTAAGGGCACAGCAATACATATGACATCAATACAAAGTGAAATGCTGCATAAGTTCACACAAAGAAATTAATGCTGAAATCCAACTTCCTCATGGATTTAAATGTAATGTCCAGACATCTGGGAAACGTCCGTCTTCCGTGAGCATCCCGTTTTGCCATGCCTTGGAGCCGTACTAAAAAAAATACTACTTTAAATCTGGAGTTTTCAGTTCCAACGGGCCACTTGCGGACTTTCCCCTGTCTGATCGTTCCAGTGCGCAATTAAAAATGGCACTTACTGTCCATAGTGAAATAATAATGGTTGGTGATAAGAGCTGTTAGAAGCCTTCCTGAATGTTTGGATACCTTAGTGGTGAATTAGACTGTGAAAGGACCACTGGAAATTGAAGTTTGATAAAGATTGTTCTTGAAACAAATGGCAAAACTCAAGAAGTTCGTCTCGTTCTGTACATCTTGTCGACACCCTGGTGTCTGGATGATGTCCACCTGTTGAAATACAAGAATTATAAACAACATGGAAGTTGGATTTCAGCATTAATTTCTTTGTGTGAACTTATGCAGCATTTCACTTTGTATTGTGGCCAGCATAAATGGCAGAAGGGCCCTGCTGGCATGTGACAGCATATAACATAGTACAGAAATGTATCTATTTAGTACATTTTTATCTCCCTCTTCCTCTAAGGAACTGAAGGCAGCATACATGGTTATTCCCTCCTCCAATTTATTTTCACAATAACCCAGTGAGGTATGTTATACTGACAGAGATTTACTGTGGCTGAGTTAAGACTGGCAGTTTGCCCCGAGATAGGCACATGCCAGAAACGTTTCACAAATGGATTAACGGACCAGTTCACACAGTTCACACCCCGGCTGTACTAAGCCCGTTTTGTAGCGCTTGCCTCCCGAGTTTAAAAAGTACCTGGTGAAAGTGGTAGCAAACCCTGGAGAGCGCGGTCATCCCACATTCATCCTGGACCAACAAAGTGTGAATGCTGAAAGCCACAATTGCTTATGCACTTATGTGCTTATGCATAAGCTTATATCTCTGGATTCCCAAAAAGAAAGCCGCGCCTTACAGCCACGCCTCCGCCAGGGGTGGGCCAACAGTGTGAACGCTCCCTTGCGCTTCCTCCCCGGTATGCTCCCGCATCAGTCAGTGCAGTGTGACCAGGAATACCCAGAACAAGTTGTTCCGGGTCTTTTTTGCCACGACTCCCTCACGCTTCAAACTGCCAGTCTGTCCTCGGCCTGTCCTAAGATCACTCGGTAAGTTTTATGGCAAGTGGGAATTTGAATGTGGGTCATCCCAATCCTATTCTAACTTTCTAAGCACTATGACGCACTGGAAAGAATGAAGATGAATGAGTTCTCAATGGTATGGATGACTATATTGGGTCCTGTGATGTTATTTAATTGGACATAATGATGAGAGTTGACACTAGGAGTCTAACACATCAGGTTCCTATTTCCACTGGGTGGTTCATTATTCATGGTAAATAGTTGCTTCATGTTAGGAGATTGTTTGTCAGCAAAGACTGACCTATGAGAAGGGGAGGGCTGCATATACTGAGTTCTATTCCCCCCCCTTAATTGGAAGTTTTCAAGCTAGTTTGCAATAGGGTTTTAATTGAGGATGAATTCAATAAGGCTTCTAAAGTTCACGTATAATAATCATGTCATAATTTTGGACATCGATTTATCAAAGCATTTGTATTCAGAGCCCTTTGATTTTAGTTGTCAAAGTGGTATTGTAGCATGATATATCAACGTACTAATACAAACTACAATCTGGATCTTTGTTTTATTGCTCGATTAACTTGTTTCTGTTGTTTAGATTATCACCATTTATCATTTCTACAGCACTTCTCAGCATACAAAGTACTTTTCGTTTGTCCTTATAAGTTCTTCATAAGTTAGATCAGTTCTGTTTGTTACTTGCAGCATATGTGGTTGCTTGCAGTTTGCTTCCACATTTCTCAGAGTACATTTTCCATCAAAGTCATTAGGCCAGGTGATGTAGCAATGTACAACACAAGTCAAAAGTGCCCTAATTGTTGCTACAGTTGGTCACAGGCATTGGATTTGGGCTCATGTTCAGTTCATTTTGTCTGTTTGCTGAGATTCTTCAGTAGCATAATGGTATGTGTTAAGATTAGTCAATCAATATGGGGATCATTTCCAGGAGTTTCAAGGGGGAGCACAGTTTCACCTGTAACTTTCCACATGCTCAACTGAGATGAAACATTCATAGACTGAACCCTTCAACAAAGGGAATATCCCTGCAAACTTTCAGGAAGAGCCCTCCCATTTTGCAGACCAATTATATTTCTCTTTTCAGAATAGCTACATGAGGCAGTCATTATAAGTTTTGTGCCACGTTTTTTCTGTCCCTGGGCTCCATCTGTGACCTTTTGACATGTTACTAGTAATAACTAGGCCTGTGAACCTATAAATGTGCCTCTTGGGAGGGGGGGGATGGGCTTTTGGTTTATATCATGGTGGGACCCAGGTTCTTTCATAGAATTATGATCTAAGATTTGAAAGTTTGAGAACCATTCTTGGTGAGAAATAAAAAATGGGGATGACACTGTGTGACAGGAGCATAGGGTCACACTTTCTATTGAATGGATGGCATGACTAATAGGCATGTATCTGACTCACTTTCTGCCCTCCCATTCACATTGGTTGTTTGTATGCATATTTTAACTTCGGCATGGCCGTTTGTTAGCCGCCCCGAGCTGTATATTGAATGGGGCGGGATATAAATCGCAAAAATAAATAAATAAATAAATCGGGATGCTGCCCTGACCCAATCAAATGAACATCAGTGAATGAAAAAAACAGAGACTTTCTGAATTTCCTCAGATGTTTTCAAACATCAGAAAAAAATTCATTCAGGTTAGACACTCTTCCAAGGTTAACATATAGAGTTTAATCAGAACAGATTTTGATTAGCTACATTCCAAGTACACAAAAGAGACATTCCATGTCAAATCAACACATGAGGGCTGCATCAGTCATGGACTTTGTTGAAATGTTGCAGAATATACACATCTCCAAAAATGGGTTCAAGGAAACTTACCTGTAAAAATGTGCTCATTCTTACTGCACTAGATTTAGGTATGACCAACAAGCAACATTGTGAACAGCAGAATCTCAACCAAGCTGAAAGGGAGGTCACAGACAATCTCAGGAACAATGGGGGTATTATAATTAAAGAAGCAGGGAAAGGTGGAGCTGTTGTCATCATGAATAGACATCCAGGAGGCTCAAAGACAGCACTCAAATACTGTTTTTTTACAAACAACTGGACTCGGGCCCCACAGAGTAATTATAAAAAAAAGAACTGTACAGGATTTTAAAGAAATTACAACTGCACAATTGGGAACGAATCCTTTCAGACACACCACCGGGACCTCAACCAGGTACCTTTTATTTTCTACCCAAAATACACAAACCAGGTAAACCAGGACGCCTCATTGTCTCAGGCATAGGCACTATCACCGTGGGGTATCTGGACACATGGACTGTGTTCTAATACCCTATGCCATCTATGCTCCTAGTTATGTTCACGACACCACAGACTTTCTGAGGAAAATACAATCTTTGAACAACTTTCTAGAGAATACTAATTTAGACACCATGGATGTGGAATCTCTGTATACCAATATCCCACGCAAAGATGGATTACAAACCATAAAGAATATGATTTCTGACAACGACACCGCTGACTTTGCCACCAAACTGTGCCATTTTGTACTCATCCATAACCATTTCAGATTTGGTGACAACATGTTCCTCCAGATTAATGGTACAGCCACGGGCACCCACATTGTCCCACAGTATGCTAACATCTTTATGACTGACTTGGAGCAACACTTCCTAAACTCTCACCCAATGGACGCATAGACACCACCTTATACCAGAATCCTACTGACTGCCAAACATATCTACATTCCTCCAGCTACCATCCTAAACATACCAAATGATCCATTGTATACAGGCTGGCTCGACGCTACAGCCTGGCTCTACACTACAGCTGCACCTGCTCCAATCCTACAGATAGAGATTCACACCTAAGTGATCTACAACACACCTTTTTGGAACTAAGATAGCCACCTGATGAAGTCAGTAAACAGATCAACAAAGCCAGAATGACACCCAGAGAAAACCTGTTACAAGACAGGCCCAAAAGAGACAATAATAGAGCATCACTAGTGGTCACATACAGCTCTCAGCTCAAAATAATGCAATGCATTGTCAACAACTTACAACCTTTACAGGATAATGACAGTTCTCTTTCACAAGTACTGGGGGGCAAACCTTTTCTTATGCACACACAGCCCCCCTGTCTCAAACAACTTCTTACCCACAATAATGCAAAATCTAATTTGAACATGGACACTGGTATCAAAGCCAACTGTGCTGGCACAAACCCAGATAACACAATCACTGGACTTGACAACAACAACTACACCATCAGAGGTTCATTCACTTGCTCATCTTCTAACATTGTATATGCCATTAATTGCCAGCAATGCCCTTTGGTTCTCTACATAGGCCAAACAGGACAAACCCTACACCAGAGGGTAAACGGACACAAATCTGACATCAGGAATTACAAGACTATGAAACCTGTAGGGCAGGCATGTCCAACTTCGAACAGGTAGTGATCTATTTTTTCCAGCCAAAAGTGCCGGTGATCTACCACCATGAAAATAAAGTTTCAAATTGGTTTCAAATTAGATTTTAACCCACTAAAGTTGGGTTCCACCGACCCCCCCCCCCCAATTTGGTCCAAAACTGTCACTGTCCCAAAGTATTAAAGATCAACAGGAACTGAAGACCTCTAGATGATGCCAAAACCAGACATGCAGTTCTAAAAGTAAAAATAAGAATTCATCATACTGGCACCAATAATCGAATACCACCAAACAATCATCAAAAAAACCCAAACACCTGTCCAGCAAACCAGGAGACCAAGTTGGGCTGGTGATCTACCTCTGACCCCTCTGTGATCTACTGGTAGATCATGATCTACCTGTTTATTATATATGAGACTCAAGGCAGCAGGTGAACAGTGATAACAGCTTTATTGAACACGAAGTCAGAAGTACCAGAACGAGACAAACAATGGAGCAACAGGCTCCTTTTTAAACAGTCCGGGCTTGGCAAGCCATGCCCACATGTCAGATAAGATCCAATTAGACTCAAGCTCATACATTCATACCTTCTATTCCATACATAACACTGTTGGACATACCTGCTGTAGGGGAACACTTCAACCTTCCAGAATATTCAATGAACGACCTCAAAGTAGCTGTTTTATTACAAAAGAACTTCAGGAATAGAATGGAAAGGGAAATTGCTGGAATACAAGTTATTAAAACACCTGGAACAAAACCTCACCAGGACTCAACAGGGATATTGGTTTCTTATCTCAGTACATATGCTAACTCATTCAGTCCTCACGTATGTATTCTTAAAAAGAAGGGACTGTACATCCTCTGTATTTTAGTGTATTTCTTCTTCAGAAAAGTATATTATAATACTGAATTTAATGCACGGAATATTGAAATGTTTTGCTGACATACCACTGCATTCACCTCAAAATACAAAGAAAGAAATGTTGTTAAATTACCTCCATGCCTGAGAGGAGATGAATAGAGAGTCTCAGTTTACCTTCCACAATTAGAAAAGATACCTTTACACATTTATCCCCTATTTTGACATATTTATTGCTTTGCACTTAAACTATAATATTTAAAACACATTTGTTAAGGAGATCAAGATGTGTTCAGCATATCATTGC